>NW_028288825.1:2866807-3017692 GCF_059628265.1 Tinamus guttatus | reverse complement strand
GGGGACAGTCCGGGGGAGGCTCCTTCTCCTCGGCCGCCACGTCGGCATCCTGCGAGGGGACAAGGGGGACATTAGAGATGGAGCGGCTGGGGGAAAGGCCCCTTCGCACCACTACAAGGGGCCTCCTGAGCCCGGCGTGGAGGAACAACCCCCCGGCAGACGGGGGGAACCCCATGGCGGGGACAGGCGGCTCTTCATCCCCCTGGGCCGGCTGCAAGGGGTAACGACCCCCTCCGCCCGCCGGGCCCCGCGCTGCCGCCGCGGCCGCCTCACCGCGCCGCCCGGCGCCGCCCGCCGCCTCTGCTCGCGCAGCCAGCTCCTGAAGTCCGTGCAGGCCCGGCACGGCTTCCCGGGCGGCTCCCGCGCCGCGGGGCCGGCGGCGCCGGGCGGCGCGGGGAAAGGGAAGGGGAAGGCGCCGCTCTCCGCGCCCGGGAACGCGCCGGCCCCGCGCCGGCCCTCGCCGGGCGCCGCCATCTTGCGGCCGCGCTGCACGCCGGGCCGGGCAGGCCGCCATGGCGGCCGGGGAGGCGGGGCCGTGCCGCCATCTCCTTCCTTTTTTTCCTCATTTTTTCCTTTTTTTTTTCTTTTTTTTTTTTTTTTTTCTTCCGGCTGTCCATTTCTGCGCGCTCCCTGCGTCTTTTTATATCCTGGAGGCCCCATGGAGGCCAGTGAGGGCTGAGATCGACCCTGCCCACGTCCACAGTGTATCCCCTGCACAGCCGTGTGCGCCCGTGTCCTCCACGCACGCCGTGTCCTCCACACGCCGTGTCCTCCACACACAGCAGGTCCTCCGCATGCTGTGTCTGGGACACACACTGTGTCCTGCACATGTGCGCCGTGTCGTCCACACACACTGTGTCCTCCGCATGCCATCTCCTCCACACACACCATGTCCTCCACATGCCATGTCCTGCACACACGCCATGTCCTCCGCACGTACAGTGTCCTCCGCAAACACCGTGTCCTCCAAACACTGCATCCTCCACATGTCTCCTGCACACACACTGTGTCCTGCACACACACCATGTCTGCCACACATGCCCTATCCTCCATGGTCACCATGTCCTTCTCGCATGCCACGTCCTCCATACCTTGCGTCCTCCACACACACGGGGTCCTCCACACATGCCATGTCTTCCACCCACCACGCTGTGGTTCCCCACAACCACCATATCGCTTGTTGACACCTTGTCTGGCGGTGGCACCCGTGTGGACACTCACAGGGTCCAACCTGCCCCTTTAGGGCTCCGCTGCATGTGCCAAGGAGGCCCAAATTCACAATTTTTGTGTGTGAAATCATTGCCATGGTGGCAGCTATATACTCACACAGCAGCAATTTCATCTACCCCCGGATTGCACTTATAGTTTTCCCAAACTGCAGGTGAGAAGATCTGGCCTGACTCTCCTCTCGAGGTCTATTTAAACGCTGCAGGCAAATCTGCTTATTTGTATAATCTTTAATGATATTGCACCAGGCTCAGTTTTGAATCTCGTATTTGAAGAGAATAGGGTTAGTTTGGCTTCCCGCAGCACGTCCGTGCGCTAGCGAGACGACCTCCCTTTGCAGCCATCTCGCCAGCGCTCGTCCACCTGGGAGCACTTGAAGGGATGTTTGCCCAGCATTTTATTCACCTGGTTGTGGAGCTCACAGAGCCACTGGCACAGGTTCTGCCGGCTGCTGGTATCTGGCTTTTTCGTGCTTAAGCTGCAGGGGCAGAAACAAACCGAACACAAATTATACCCATGCAGAACCAATGAATTCACTGCTCGGGCAAGGCAAGACTAAAATATAGCCTGCTTTGCTCTGTAAAATGTCCTGCCATTACACTAAAGCTGCTGGAGTTCTGCTTTCCTCTTTGAAAAAAAAACTTAATTAAGATCAAGCAGGACATACCCCCTCTGCAATGTGTACCTATCTTTATAGTATTTACCATAAATACAAAGGTATCAGTCATTGCTTAATTTACACCTCTCCAAGCCCGTGCATAATGTGTTCTGTTTGAGTAGGGCAATGACAAACTTTGCAGGTGCCTTCATGGCTTCGGCACCGTAAAAGTCTTCACCTTTAGGGCACACTAATATTCCAAAATCCTTTCAGATCGTCTCCTATCCTTGCTATTATTGCACATTCTATGTGCTGCTGGATCCGCAGCAGAGCTCAGCGGCTCCATTGCAGTGATGTAATCAACAACATGATTAAAATTAAAAAGTAATCAATCCATTAATTAAATCAGACTTTTGCACCAGTAGCAAAATGTCTCCCTGAGACATTTTGCCCGTTTAAAAACTGCTACGTGCTTGTGTTTAGGTAAAAGCCTGTTGAGAAAGCGTTTGCTTACTTGCTCCGGAGATTGGCTGCACATGTCGCGCAAGGGTAGAACTTGCTAAGGAGGTTGAAGAACTGGGCCATGTCCTGCTGCTGGCTCAGGCTGGGCTGCTCGGGGTAATACGCTGCCATGGTGTGCAGGAAGGCCCAGGTTTTTCGCCCCAGCTCCTCTGTGTTGAGGGGACATTCAGACGCTTGCTTTCTCCTCCTTTTCTGGAAGGCACAGGGTTTGCAAGCGCGTCAGGGCTGTGTGGGGCTTAGCTTATGACTAAATCAGCCTAATTCAGTCAGTCGTCCTAACAGAGGGAACTAATGAGACATTTTAGGTGCGAATGTGCGTGGACACGGGGGTTGTGACCCAGCTCTGATCCAAACCCGGGTGATCGCACAGCACCGCGTCAGGCTCAAAGCTGCGTCCCGACCCCTGGGAAAGGCCGACGAGCTCGGCCCCGTGCTGAGAGTCCATGGGAAGCTTTTTGTCCCTTCATAGTGCGGTCTGGAGAGTGTGACTACCTAAAACCAGGCTCCAAGGCAGGACAAATTGCTGAGGGTGAAAGGAAGGAGCGCTGGGACTGCTGGATCCTCGTTAAAAGCACAGATTACGTGGGCTCGTTAGGACATCGGGCATCCTGCGTCTCCTCTAGCTGTAAGAGGATGGAGCGAGGAGGGAATTTTCAAAACATGTAGAGGAAATTCCTGGTGTGGTTTAGTCCTCACCCTGTTAGCCCTGGAGGGTCACAGCTCATGAGCTGCTGGCCATCTTCTTATGGTAAAAATAGTCCCCACGGCTGCTTAAGCACGGCCCAAACCCTCCTCCCGGAGCTGTCTTACCCTCCTCCTTAAGCGCATGCCCCTCGCCATCCTCAGGAGTTTCTTCTGGCTTTTTGCCTTCCTGCAGATAAGGCATTTCCTTCTCTTTGGTCTGCTCAGGGCTGTGGGCTGGTTTTGTGTGGATGAGGTGCTGGGAGTGTCGGCATCAGAAGAAGGTGAAGATGGGGCAGAGGGTAGAGAAAGCAACTTCTTTGCCGACTTCCTGTCCTTTTCCAAGTAGAACACCAGCATCACGTCATTATTTTTCTTCTTTTTGTCTTGCTGCTGCGGGGCCATGAGAGGGATTTCCAGGCCCCGGAGCAGTCTCCCGCGGCGGACAGAGCGCTCTAGAACGCGACGTCCGTGTCCATTTCCACCGTTCCCATCTTCGTGTCCCGCAGGCCGAGGAGATGCCACGGCGCCGCGTTTAGCTCATGAAACCAGAGCGCGCTCCGAGGCTCTCCTGGAGCCGCGCGGAGCCGACGGCGGCGCCGGGAAGGGGTCGCGCTCCGCGCCCGCGCTCCGTGCTGAGCTCACAATGCGGAGCCAGGTTCCGGCGCCTCCATCCCTGCCCACGGAGTTGCGTCCCCTCCGCTTCCCAACACCGGGAGCCCGGGAATGGGCGCTCGGAGCTGCCGAGCCCGCCGAGGCGCCCCGCGGCGCTTGCAAAGTGTGGATGTGGTTTCCTCTGGCTGCCCGTGGGAAGCGGGACTCCTGCAGTGGGGTGGATGTGGCAGAGGCAGCAGCAGACACAGGGTTTTGTTGTCTCACATTTGAGTTTATTTTCTCTGGGTCTTTGCAAACAGAGAGGAAAAGCTGCTGCTTAGCAGCATCCCAGGTGCCTGGGTGAGGAGGCCTTTCCGCGGTTCCGCTGCCTCTCGTCTGCTCAGAAAACTCCCAGGTATTTTCTGTTGCAATTCGCTTGGCGCTTTGCTCGTCAGCACCCGAGATTTCTCCAAGAGGACTCTCCAAAATCTCATCCTAAGAAATTCTCTGACGGTGGCTGTCGTTTTTCTGCCTCTGCTCCCGCCTCGTCTTGCCCCTGGGCCAGCACCGGCCCTTTCCATGTCCCCTTGGGCAGTGCCGATGCAACAGCCTCTCCTCAACAGCTCCTGCTCCTCGGAACAGCTTCTCCACATCCACCTCCTGCCAGGCTGTTCCACAGGCTATTGGAAACACGTCTGGAGTCTTTTCCTGGCTCTTAAACTAGAGCTGTTGTGCCACAAACTCTGCAAAGAGGCAATTTGTTTGAAAGCTGCTGGAAAAAAATGCTGCTCGTTTTCAAGCTCTTATCCTATGAGATGTTTAACACAGCATGGTGTAAAATTTTGACTAGGTAATGCATCTTATTTAGAAAGATTTTTCAAAGACGTGCGTTCCCAACTCCACGTGCGTTCCATGGGAATGGCTGCCAGGTTTTCTAGTCTGTGTAGCACAGAACAGATGATCTAGATCTCTGTCTTTGGACCGAGTATTTAGTGCTCCATTTTTATACATGCAAAATTTCTTTGCTGATCTTTGTGAGGGAGGAGAGGAGGCGTGAGTAAATGACAGGAAACAGAGAGATTTGTCTAAATTTACAGGCAACTATATAAATTGGAGACATAAAGGAAAGATCTGGTGGGGAAAGGGACATTCCTCGTATTTGTTGTCCTTGCACACCAATAAAGATTTCAGTGCTGTTGATGACATCGTTCTAAACTTCATTCTGGAGAAAAGGTTCCCTGGTATCTAGGAGAACGAGCAGGGGAATTTCTTACGATACTTTATTGTTCATCATTCAAGTAATTAAATATTTGCAGAGATGTTTTTACATTAGAACAGTCACCCCGATTGGCTGTTAACACAGCCTGCTCGCTTCCTTGTTAGTGATTTCATTTATTTATTTAGCTAAATGTATACGTGGGTTTGACACTTGCTTAAAGTTAAGAAATACATTGGAAAGCAGCTGCTACCTGAGCAGGGGTTTGTGCCCAGGGTTTCTCCCCCTGCCCTTTTTCTGGGCAGCCTTAGGAACAGAGCAGTCCTCCATGGGGAGATGCTCCTGATTTCATCTCTCTGCCGCCGTAGCCAGCTCTGCTTGGTGACATCGCGGTGCTATCGGGAGGAAAACCCACCCCTGGTTCTGCTGAATCGAGATAGGAGTATTGCTGCAATAACACACAAGGGAAAATAACTAGTCAGTGTAAAGCCATGCGGTAATGTAGGGTGTAGATGCACAAAGGAGTAATGATATTGCTGCTAGTGCTTAATCATGAATGTTAATACAAAAACAAGACGATATGGTGGCTGTTAAGGAGGATTTTGTCCCGTTTTCCCTGCTGTGCTCAGCTGTCGTCTCCGCTCCTCTCCCTCCACCTCTGGCACCAGCAGCTCCCGGTTTGGCACTGGAGGAGCCGCCGCAGCGGGTGTTGATCCGGGTGTTGATCCGGGTGTTGATCCGGGCGTCCCCGCGTGGCACCGGAGCGCCGCTCCGCCGGGATGCTCCCGCGGCGGCTCCCGCTCCCTCCGCGTCCATCCCCGGGGCCGCCCCGCTGCTGCCCGACCTGCTGGGCCTGCCCTGGGGCGCCCGGAGCAGGGAGAGCAGCCTGGGAATGCGGGCGCTTTTCCTGCTGCTGTTGGGAACGCGGGCCCTGGGGCTGCCGGGACCAGCCGCGTTGCCACATCCACCCGCCCCCAAGACTTTGATGTAGTAGCCGGGAATGCGACAAATGCTGTTTCCAAATACGCATTTAAAAGGGGGGGAAAAAAAACTCCTGCAAAAGGCTGTTTCCTTGCGGCCAGACCAAAGGGCCGCCCCGTCCCGGCGCCGGCCCCGCGGGCTGCAATCGGGCACCACGAACAAGGCCTCCCTTTTGCTCTAATTACACCCAAAAGCTCCTGCTGAACAGAGGCCTCTTCCAATAGCTCTTAATCCGTGCTTGGAGCAGGCTCCGGGCGGCCGTAATGACGGTAATTACCAGGAAGCATTAGTGAACCCTGGGCTCGAGAAAATGAAGCAGGGCGTGTTGGAGCCGCTGTTTGATGTTCTGCCCTTATCTCCCGCGTTTGCCACGCAAGAGCTTGTGAACCGGCAGCTGATCCCGGCGTACGGGAAGGGAAGGAGGAGCGGGTGGGCAAGGGGAGATGATGGATGCTCGGGGTGTTCCCGCTGCATCCCGAGCGTGCAGGGAGCAGCACAGGGACATGGCAGATCTTGGGGGGCTGCCGGGCTCCAGGAGCCCCCGGAGGCTTCGCACAGCCCTTTTCCCGGGAATCCGAGCCCCTGCGGTGCCATGTCCGACCTCAGTGCTGGAAGGCAAAGCCCAGGGAGCAGGGGAGGCTGCAGCGGTGCCCAGGACATCCCCAGCACCCAGGCTGCAGCAGAGCCCCTTGCTGCAGAGCGCTGTGCAAGGGGCAATGTGTGCAATACGTTTTTGCAAGCAGCAGGATGCACCCGCGGGCACCATCACACCACAGAAAGGCTCTGAATACCCAGCTCGACTACCCTGGAGAAGGACCAGGCTCTTCCCGCTACCCGACGGCTGCGAGAGCCCACAGGGCCGGGCACCTTGGCTGGCAGCCGGCCTGCCCTCTGCTTGCTTAGTGCAGTGGGGTTTGATTCTGAGCACAGAACAAGGAATTCTATATGTATATCTAAGTCTTCTACTTCATTTGGGAACATAAACACCATTGACTTTCCATTAAGCTGTTCATACTCCTAAGGGAAATTTTACCTTATATCCCTTGAGGTTTTTTTCTTTTGGGTGGCAGCAATGGTGCTATATATAGGTACTCCTAGTTGAACATAACTGTTTCCTTCTCCAGGGTGATACAGAAGTGTTTACAGGAAACTACGTCCTACCTGTGCTCAAGGATGTTAGCCCGGAGTCCAGTCACTTTCAGAGAACGAGTTTGCCGCTCCAAGGAGTTACTCATACAGGTGCTTGTGAGATTAAGACAACTAGGAAATAGCATTAAAAAGAAAAGTGCATTTCCAGGTAAATGAGTCATTGCAGAAACATTTCTGTTGACCGTGTTGTACTGGAGATGTTTGCTTGCACAGAAGAAATGCGTCGCTTGTGAAATTTCCCGAGCTGTGAGTTTCCTGATGTGAGGAAGCGCCTGCGGCTGCTGGAGCTCAGCAGCAGTGACCGAGAGCTGCTCCTTGGGGCACCAGCTCCAAACCTGCCCCAAAGTGTCTTAACCTGCTCCGAGCTGCCTGGGCCGTGAGACGGCCGCAGGTTGGTGCCGTTCCGGTGTGTGGATGTTCCTGGTGGTTAAAACGGGAATTTGGGAAGAGTTCTGTACCCCTAAAAGGCAGGCGGAGGGAAAAACAAATCCAGTTATGCCACTGAGTGCAGGCAGTCCCCAGTCCTGAAGTGCCTGCTCCGTTCGCTGTCTCCTGCATCCCGGTGTCCCTTGGAGCACCCGTGACGTTAGTTAAGGCATTCTGAGCACGAGCACAGCCCCATTTGGGCTCCTCTTTCTTCTTGAAGAAGAATAAAATACAAAATCCTCAGAAATCTGCTCCCATTTCTCGAGGTTTGGCCGTAAGGAGACCGGGGTCCCTGCTGGATGATTCTGGGATGGTTTGTGGTGTGAAAAAACTAAAAAAAAAAAAAAAAAAAAAAAATAGAAAAGCTGAAACTAATGACCAGTCTGTCATAAGAGCTGTATGCTTAAAATAACTTGTACCACATACAACAGGTATATCTACCACATACAAAAGGTGTATCTACCGTACACAAAAGGTATATCTACCATGTACATAAGGTATATCTACTATGTACATAAGGTATAGCTACCATGTACATAAGGTATAGCTACCATGTACATATGGTATGCCTCGAGGTTTATGTCTGCGTCCTCCTCCTTATGCAGCTCTGCGTTTGAAGTGACTCAGTTTCCTTGTAACAAGACAAGGCAAGTGGATAGCATTAAACGTGAACTGGTGGTACCACAAAAACGCCTTCAACCTGTAAGAATTAAACATCAGTGAATTAAACATTAGTGAATTAAACACTGCTCCTCTCGCATTGCTCCCCTCTCTCCCAAGCTTCGGAGTGATGTGTTGTCCCCTCGGGTGCTTTCTTGGAGGGACACGGGCACACAAGGGCTTTGTCCTCCCTCCGAGGGAAAGGTGAACTCTTGAGTTACCCAATTCTGGTGAGTACCCTGGCAGAGAGATAAGGCACTTTGCATATGCTGCTTATCAATGGGAGCGGGGAATGAGGAAAGAAGAAGAACACGCACATTGCTGTGACTTGCTGTGAAGAAAACAAGCTCTTGTCTGTGATTTTACCATCTGCTAGCGAGAATTCAGGCAAGTGGTACCGAATTCCTACATGCCTGTTGGTCTCTCTTTTGGAAGCTGTTGGCCGTACAGGTCGTGTTCCTGGGATTTCCTCCTCCAGCCTCATCTGCCTTCGTGGGACAAGCAGGATCAGCAGCATGAACGCTCCAGAAACGTAGCCATGAAATCCTTCGTGTCCTCCCGTCTCCTGGCGCAGTCCTAGCACGTCCACAGCAGGCGCTGGCCTCTCACCACAGCGAGCAGCTGTCAAACACCTCATCGTTTCTTACACCAAATAAAAAAAAAGCAGGAAACTCTCCTGCAATGGGTTAAGTTACATCGTCACCTTCTTGGAAATCTCATTCTTGAATCATGCCCTTGTCCTTTGCATAACCCTAGAAAAACATGCAGCTTTTATAAAGGAATTATAAAATTGTTGCATCAGGTGCTGGGTAAACAGGGCCCGGGCGGGTGTTTTACAGCCGCTGGCTGCAGAGCGCCTGTCCCGGGCTACTGCTCCACAGGGTTTGGTGGCCGCATCCCTGGGGAAGAGGAGGGTGGCATCTCCTGGACCCTCCTGTGCGGGGCTTTCCCTGCAACGTCCCCATCCGGAGCCTCAAAGCAGGGGACAGGGAGATGTTCCCCACGTTGCGTTTGGAGGAGGCCAGGAGCCGCGCGGTGCTCCGTGCTCACAGGCTGGGAAGGAGGGGGCACTTTGGACACACGAATCACACGCCGATTCGGTCGCCTCCCGTGAGGTTTCGATTGCTGCTCTAGGAAGCCCGGGGTGACTGGGACAGAGGCACCTGCACCGCCGAGGCCTGAGTTCAACGGGATGAATCCCTTGACAGGGACGGAGCGACTCGCCTCCGTGTTTGCTTTCCCCTACCCTTTCCCCAGGGGAGGGTGGGTTGGATTGAGGTTGTTTTTGAGGGATGCAGCTCTGATTTTATACAACCTGTCCATCCAAGGACATGCTATGAGCAACCTGGAAGGGGGTGAGCCCCCCCCATGTCCTTGCCCCCCTCTCCAGTGACAGGGACAATAAATGGGACTCATGATGGAATGATCGACCGAGGCCCTCAGGAGCTGCACGAGACCTTTCTGAGCCCTGCTCAGGACTCCTCGCTGGCTGGGACTGCATCTCACACAGCTCATGTAGCAGCAAAATTACTTACTCTTTCTTCCAGAAAATGATATTTGCTAAGTTAAGCTCTTTAAATGCTGGTGGAGAATAGACAAACTCAGTCCGCGTGTATTTTTAGCAGGAGGAAACTATTATAAGCTGCAAAAATTCACTGGGATCCGAAGGGAAACTCTGCTTTCAGGTATAGTAAAGCACATCCCCACTATTACACACACACTACCTGTTATCAGAAGTGCTCACGCTCGAGCCCTAACTCTTTCTCATGGGGAAAACCTGTGAGCAGCTAATGCAGCACCTCGCTGCAGCAGGCGCGCGCCGCAGCACGGGTGGCTGCAGCCCTTCCCCGCGGCGCTGCGGCCGCGCGGGACGCGGCGGCGGCTCCTCGTGCCCAGGGCTCTGCTGAGGACGGTTCAGCTGGTGGCTGAAAAATGCCTCGTTTCAGGCAGCAGCTGCTGAATTAGGAGGAAATCAAACACATTCTTCTGGATTAGCTACCGCAAAATCTCTCATCCAGCCTGCGTGAAGGCTCAACTGCTCAGCGCGTTTATAAGGTGAAGGATATTTTTGTATATCAATCTGCAGTGACTGATTTTTTTTCCCCCCAAATCGGGGCCTGTTTATCCATTTAATGAGAGTCTAAAACCCCTTTGTAGTCTTAAGACGAGCTTTTAGCAGCTGGCCTTTTCATTAAAGTTGCTGATAGGTCTGGTGTCATCGCGGGTGACCTTCAAGAGCAGCCAAGGACGGGTTTGATCCTGCGCGCCGGGGGCAGCCGGAGCTGCAGGGGGGACCCGCGGGAGGACCAAGGCTGCTCCCGGGGCATCTCCTGGGCAGTTTGGGGGCTTTGGCTCTTATCCTTTTGGTGGGTTCACAAGAGAAAGGCTGACCCGTGGCAATCGCTCCTGTGCTATCCAGGAATGAGGAATGCCCGACCCACAGAAGCCAGACCCAAAGGCTGGATGCGCCACGGGATGCTCTTCCCCCCTGACCGTCACCTCCCGTCTTTTTGGACTGTGGCTTCCCAGGGGCAGATACTCCAATTTTACTCTTTCTCCTCCATGCAGCCATGACCTTGTTTGTGGCCTTGGCCCCTTTCTGAGATTAAAAGAACAGTCAAGGTACCTAAAGTGGTTGTTTTGTGCTGGCAGCAGTTCCTCCCGAGCCAGGGGAAGGCAGAGGAACGTGTGGGTTTCCTGGAATGGTTGCAAACTGGTAATGGCAGGAATTACTATGCAGGAAAGCTTGTATTTCTGTTCTTTATCTTGTTGGACAATCAGCCCCTATACATCACTTATCAAGCTGCAATCTCTTTTATTTCCTTTAAAATACCTAAAGGGAAAAAGCAAACGCTGGCATTGACAACTGTGTAAATATGTCCTACTGATAAAATAACGGCACCCAGCAGTACTTCCTGGGATTTTACTTCTTTCGGGCAGACCTTTCCTAACCTTAGGTTAATTATTACCCATAGGGATGTACCCGTTTATGGTGGGATGATGCGGAAGTAAAGAGGAAACAAAATAACTGGATTTTCTATCAGTAAAGCTGCTTGTGCGTGCGGGACACAGGGGCCTGTGCACGTGTGTGCGGATGCGCTCGGCAAATACGCGGAATTGGCGGCCTCTTCTCCCAGCCTTTCCCAGCAGAAGCGACATGGATGTGACGGCTTTGGCGTCACCGAGCCACGTCATTGAGGAGCACTGGTGTTGTCTGTGTTGGTCCAAGGCCACCTGGCCCGGCCCTTCCCTCAGCTCCTCGGATTTGGTCACTTTGGATTAACGTGATGCGACTCACCAGGTGAATCCCTTAAACGAGGAGTTTCTCGTTTCTTCCTTTCCCGGCAAACTTGACCACACGATGCCGGTGATGATGGTGCAATGGGCTTGCCAGGCTGATAACCGCGCTCCAAGTGATCGTACCAAAACCACGGGCTTTCTTAACAACTGACTGTTGAATTCCTAGGGGTTTTGCCCTTAGTAATGTTTGGTCTGGGATCCCAGGCTCCAGCCAGTCTCTGCCCAGGACATTTACTCTCCAAGTCGTCTGACTCGGATCTTGAGCCTCAGATGACACTAATCTCTGTGCAGTTGCACTTTCCTGTTGTAACATTTGCCTGTTTTGGTGCAGTTGTACTTTTCTGTTGTAACATTTGCTTGTTTTTCCTCCATGTTCTTCTTCCGCATTATAGTGGGCATTTCTGCCTGAATTCACCAAGAAATGGGAAATGCAGCAGGGCTTATGGAACTAGCAGTTGTCAGAAACAGTGGTCAATGGCTACTTCTCCCGTCTTCATTTTTAGTGGCGTTGGCAGTTCTCATGGATGTGGTACCAAGTCCTGGCTGAACTTCAGCGGCCTCGTACACATCCAGAGACTTCGGCTTTTCCCAAATATTTTCCCAAATATTTTATTTTCCCAAATATTTTAATTTTGACGTCTGCCGTTCCGAGCGGTTATTTGCAGCCTTCCTCCCCCTGCAAGGGCGTCGCGTTGCGTTTGCTCCGTGGGCTTTGCCGGGCGGTGGCTCCCGCTCGCTCCGGGCAGCCCGGCCTCGCTCCGGAGGCCCCAGGGCAGCCCCTGAGGACGGGCCCCGGTGGAGGATTCGCCCCGGGGCAGGGAGGAAGCCGAGGGGTTTTCCCGCTCGCTTGGCAGGAGCCTGAGCTGCTCCCAGGCAACTTCCTCCAGGGAGGCTGGAGAAGCAGCAGCAGGAGCTGGAGAAGCAGCAGCAGGAGCTGGAGAAGCGGCAGCAGGAGCTGGAGAAGCGGCAGCAGGAGCTGAAGAAGCGGCAGCAGGAGCTGGAGAAGCGGCAGCAGGAGCTGGAGAAGCTCCCTGCTCGGCTGAGGGGCCGCCAAGCCCCCACGAGCATTTTCTAGCCAGCCGCTTGGCTTCCCGCAGCAATTCCGGGGTTTTTGTTTCCCTTCCTTTTCTCTCCATAGGGGAATAGTCCCCCACAGCTGCTGCCAAGGGGTTAAAGAAGCTGCGTGTGATGAGAGGGTGAAAGGGAAGGGCTGGAGTTTTCCCTTTGGGTCCTGGCAATGGTGCCGGTTGCATTTCGTCCCCCTTGGGAAGAGGAGGAGGAGGGAACATGGAGGAGGTCTGAGCACACGCGGGTGCCCGCAGGCAGCACCCGGCATGGGGAAGGTGGCCATTCCAGGGGCAGGACCGGCATTCCGGAGCCCGTTTGGCCTCAGCGAGGCAGATCCGGCTCCAACCTGCGCACAGCGCCCGGCCGGGCCGTTCGCGACGGCCGCGGTGCCCAAGGGGCTGCGGGATGATCGGAGCGGCCCCGGCTGCCGCCTCCCTCGGCCTGCAGCTGCTCCCCGCTCCGGCAGATCCCGCTCTCCATTCCCGTCTCCCACGGAAAAGCTTCTGCCGTCCCGTGTCAAACCCAGGCGGATGCAGGATGGGGAGCCCCAGTTACTCGGGTCTGGGTGTCACTACAAACTGGCAGCAGCGGCTCTGGGAAAGGCCCTGCTGGAGGAGCCGCTTCATCCCCATGTCCTGCATCCAGCCCTGCGGGCCGAGTGCTCCGGGCTCTCCTCAGCCACGCGGATAGGGAAGGTCCCGCTGGGAATTTTCCCCGGAGCAGCAGATAACAAAAGGGCACCTGCCCCTTCCCAACCCCCCGAGCTCCCCCCTGGCCTCCGCTGCCGGTGCCGAAAGCAGCAGAGCAAACGGCACGGGAGGCTTTGCCAAATTGTGGAATTTCTCCCCGTGCATTGCTGGGCGGAGGAGGAAACGGGGAGGCGATTTCTCCCCGGCTGCCGGGAACGCCCTCGGCTTTCCTCCTGCTCCCGCTATTTAGCCGCTGGGAGCTGCTGCTCCGCAGGACTCGCATCCCGAGCGGAGCGCCGGGAAGATGAGCGGCAGCCGGTACCCCGTGGAGGTGAAGGCCGTGGGCGTGATGCAGTGCCAAAAGCAGAAGGTGCCTTAACCTGTTTTCTCTCTTCTTTCCCCTTAACTATTATTAACAAATTGGGAAAATACAGGGCCTCTTCAGTTACTCTTAGAGGGATACATTCCTCATTTCCATTGCAGTGTTGGAATTGGGGATTATTAGCTAGGACAAGAGGCCTTTTAGAGTTGTTTTTCAATGGCCAATACCATAAGAAAATGATTGTCGGGGATTCTGCTGTCTTTCTGTGGACGATTTCTTAAATTTCTTCTTGTTTCAGCAATGATTGCTCATCTGCAGGCCTAGGACTGAAGAAATATTTTGATTAAATCTAGTTTAAAATTTTCGTTTAAATGTGACAGCCTGAAACCAGAGCGAAGCCAAATGCTCGTCGCTTGAAAGCATCTGATATTGACCAGGGTGATTAAAAATAGATTTCTTTCCTATTTTATTTATTTTATTTGTTTTTTTTTTTTTCAGAACTACATGATGTTTATCTCCTGGTCAGATCGAAACAACGTTCTGATCTACCGGACATTTGAGGAATTTAAGAGATTCCATGTAAGTGAAGAACTCTCTGAAAATGATGTGCATGTTCTAGAGAGGGAGGGAAAGATCTCGGCCGTGTGAATGGGCTTCAAATCCCCATTATTCCCTGTCTCACTTTCAGAAGGAGCTGAAGAGAAAATTCCCCATTGAGAGCGGCTCCCTCAGGAGATCGGACCGGACCATTCCCAAGTTTAAAGGTGAGGAGGCCGAATCCTCCGTGGGCATCAAAGAGCAGCCAACGGGATAAAGCCACTCGGGTTGTCCCGACGGGTGGTACCGGCCTTGGTCACCAAGTCACCTTGGAACTTGTGAACAAGAATAAACTGCAGATATTCACAAGTTGTATCAGGAGCTGCTGAAAATGCTCAGAGGGCACAAACAGGGGCAGGGGCTGCCTTGGCTCCGTGGTTCGGGCTCTGCGGGGTTCATTGCCGCATGCAGGCAGATGGTCCCGCTCTGAACGTGTCCCCGTCCCTTCTCTCGCACCCACTTTGCCTCTCTCATTTTGAAGATGCAAACGTGAAGCAGAGAAAGAGCGGGAAGTTGAACAAGTCCTTGGAGAGGTTGAAACTGCTGGAAGCGTACTCCCAGGAGCTGCTGCGAATGGATGCTAAGATCTCCCAGAGCGAAAGCCTCATTCAGTTTTTCAAGGCACAAACCCAAGACCTAGATCCTTCCTTTCCTGAAAACAGGTGGGCACACGTGGATTTCTTGCTTGTATATTGCTATTCTGCAACGTGTCCGTTCCATAGGTGGGTAGAAAAGAAACATCAGTTATACAGGAGAGGTGGGGAAGAGCAGGCTGGCTCTGTCTCTTTTCAAAATTTTTTTTTTCCTTTTGGGAGTATTTGCTCTTTTTTAGCACTGAAGTAATTAGGGATTCTCCAGAATAACTAACCAACCCGTGTGGCTTTTCAGTAAATCGATGTTAAACTTGATTTTCCAGTGTTGTGATCATGCCGTCAGAAATTGGAGGGGAAAGGAAAAAAGAGCGGCAGCAGCAGCACGTCCCCTCCATCACGCACCCGCAGGCATCTCAGAGCTACAGGTGCATCGAAGCCTTTGAAACCAAAGACACAAAAAACAAGACCTTCAAAGTGGCCAAGAAGGAAATTGTTGAGGTGCTCATCAAGGACATGACTGGTACGTTTGACTGGAATTGCTGGGTTTCAGTGTCAAGGACAGATGCTGTAGGATTTCTAGGTTGATTCATAGCTCAGCAAATACTGTATTTATAGCATAACGTGTAGCAGCACTAGCTTGGGTGTGTGTTTGTGCTTGTGATGCACGTAGCTGGCTTCATGCAGGAAGAAGGAACAAGTGCTGGGGCCTTCCAAGTCACCAGAGGCAGAAGCCTGAGCTGATACTTGGGGCTTTATTCCAGCCCGAGCTGAAAGCTGCCCCCATTTTGCTGTCCCCCATGTCCTTGCGTGGTGGAAAACACAGGGCTTGGTGGGGCTCTGTCCTGGCCCGTGCCAGCTGCTCGCCCGCTCTGCAGAACTTGTGCTGTGGGGCAGCCCCCGCACGGGGTTCATGGCCACGGCTCCCGGGATACTCGTTGCCTCTCCCAGGTTCTTACAGAGTTCCCTTTGCCGCAGGGTGGTGGCTGGTGGAAAACGCGGACAAGCAGATCGCCTGGTTCCCTGCCCCGTACCTGCAGGAGCTCGACCTCCACGGGGACAGCCAGAGCGCCCCGAGCGCCCACGAGGAGGGTGAGCCTGGTCAAACCTTCCCTTGCTGCTCCGGGTTCAGACCTACCCCCTGCTCCTTCACTCCCTTTTCATTTTTAAGCAGTTCTCCAAACACACACACAGACCCCAACGCTTTGCCCGCTGGCTGAAGCCTCTGCCTTTCTAGAGCTGTGAGCGTTTCAGCCACCTCTGCCACCAGCTGCGGGTGGCAGAGCAGAGAACTCGCTCCCCGGGACAGTGCTACGGGGCAGCTCTCCTGCACCTTGCGGCTGCTGATCTGATTTTTCTCAGGGATGGGGCATCTTTTAATAGTGATTTATGTAACTATTAAGCCCTGGGTTTCTCCTGTCTTAACTGGGTCCTTTGGGAGATGCTCTGCTCCCCGCCTCGGTACTGGGGACGGAGCCATGGCCACAAGGGCCAGCACGAGGCCCGTCCACTCGCCACGCTCGTGTCTCCACGCATCTCCCTGCACCTCAGGCTGTGCCCGGCCGCTCTCATCCCTCTGCTCTAGTTTCCTCCCCATTTTGCCAGGTTTAGCCTTCCTCTCCACGAGGCAGAAACGTCTCCCCCTTCCTCCCCAGGCTGCCTGTACTTCGCTGCGCGAGCCTACGAGTCCCAGGAGGCGGACGAGCTCTCGCTGCACAACGGCGTCATCGTGGAGGTGGTGAGGAAGTCCCAGGACGGCTGGTGGCTGAGCCGGTAAGTGGCTGTCCCAAAGCTCCTGCTCGTTCCTCCCCGCGCCGGGTGCAGTTACCTGCGACACTCTGTCCCTCTTCCTGCAGCAGGGGGGATCCTTGTCCCCGTCTCCCTGCCCTGGAGCAGAGGGTGGGAGAGGAGCCCGGCTCAGCGCCGCTTTCCTTCCTCCTCTCAGGTACAACGGCCGGACCGGCTACATCCCCTCCATGTGCCTGCAGCCCTACAGGAACCCCCACTGCAGGCTGCAGAGCATCGTGAGCTGCAGCCTCAACGCCTCCACCCCCAACCTCTCCTCCTCCTCCTCCTTCTCCTCATCGTCATCCTCCTCCTCCTCCTCCCTGGGCGCTCCACGGGCCCTTGTCACAGGGGCAGAGGGGAGCGAGGAGCAGGCTCGTCCTCCCCGCGACCAGAGCCAAGGAGGGACTTCTGTGCAGAGCAGGTCGAAATCCCTGCCCAGGGCCAGCTCCGCTTCCCACCTGGAGAACGACAGCTCGGCACGGAGCGCGCCGGGCCGCCCGGGCTGGAAGGCCGACCTGTCCAGGTCTCTGCCCGAGGTGGAGCAGGCCCGGAGCTCTGCCCCGGCCGCACGCGCCAGCAAGTCCCCGCGCCTCACCCGGCGGGACAGGAACGACTCGGGATTCGTGGAACCGTGCGCGGCCGGCTCGAGCGGCTCCCTCGCCGAGTCCGACGTCCCCAAGGTGCCCGCGCGGCCCTCGGCGCACGAGATCCTGCAGAGGTGCAGCACCGTCACCAAGCGCGCCATGCAGGCGGCCGCGCGGCCGGCCCTCCCGTGCGGCGGGCGGTAGCGCGGGTGCCCGAGCTGGGGCTGCTGCTGTTCCGGGACAGGGAATGCTGCTATTCCAGGACGTGACATCCAGCCCCTCTCCGAGCAGAGCCCATGGACGAAGCCGGTCGCGCTGGTCGCACCGGGGAGGACCAGGAGCATGTGCTCTGCCTGGGAAGGGTCTGGATGCGCTGCAGGGCTGCGAGCAGAAAGCACAGGGTGGCTGGAAGCTGCATCCCTGACCTCTCCCTAGGGATGTCTGTGCAGGCACAGAAGGAAAAACAGTTACAGGAGAGGTTGTTTCCTTGCTAAGTTGGCTGGGGCCAGAGCTCATGGTAACGACTAGAGCATCCCCCTTCCAACCAAGGGGGTTCTGGTATTTACTGAAGCTCACTCCTCAGTTCACTTAGTGAAATTTCACTAATAAAAAGAGAAGAAAAAGACTGCTACATAGATTCTACTTCTGATTGTAGTTAATCTTCCCTGTATATTTTAATTTTTTTTAAACAAGCATTTTAACCAGAATGAAATGTTTTTATATTGTTCTAGTTTAGCTATGTTTCCATCTTTGAAATAAATAAAACATGTAAATACTTGGGGGCCTTCTTTGCTCTTTTTACACTTAAGAAATGTCTCAGTTTGGGAGTTAATTGCACTCATCTCCCTCCCTGGCGCTCCCCTTCATGGGCAGGGTGAGATCTGCTCCGGACCAGGGCACATTGGGCCCCAGCAAAGACTCGTGTCAGGGCTTGGACACAAAACTGAGCCCAACCCACAGCCTAGCTGGGCTTTGAACACTCCAGGAGCAGGCAGGGATCCCACCTTATCACAGGGGACGTGGAAGCTCCAAGGAAGGCTCCGTGGGAGCCCGGATCTGTCTCTCCCTCTAAGTAGCCCTTCCTGCAACGGGCAGGAGGCTGCAGGGGAAGATACATCAAAACTCAGGGGGTTCAAAATATAACGGGAAGCCACAGCCTGAACAAAGGATGGACCATCCCCTCCTCCCCAAAGAGTCTCGAGAGAGACACTGGTCTGTTTAAAAATTTAAAACAGACTTTAAGAAAATTATTATAAAAAATACAGATTCTGTTGCCGCGCATGGTGGGACAGCTGGCCAGGGTTGGCCACGAGGGGTCCAGCTCTCCCCTCAGGAGGAGGCAGCTGGCAGGAGAGGGGTCAGAGAGTCATATCCTCCTGCTGGGACACGTCAGCCAGCTTCATGTTTTGCCACATGAAATCAATGAACATGGAGGCCTCGAGCAGGCGGCTCAGTCGCTGGAAATGTCGCTCTGCAGGGAGAGAAAACTACTGGTTGGCACCAGGGAAGGGGAAGTTCAGCATGTGAAGGGTGTGCAGCATTATCCTGTTAGACCAGGGCAAGCTGGGAACATCCACAGCACAGGAGACCTCAGTCTCACAGGCTGCGAAAACACATTTGTCAGCGTTAGTAAAGAGGCCAGGAAGGGCCGATAACCCTGCAGTGCCAGGATGAAGGTAACAGAACTCGTGGGGTGAGAGCTTGGAGGAGCAGAGGGCAGTTGAGGCCCCGCACAGCGAAGCTCGAGGCTTTCCACCACGGGCAGCGCCAGCTCCGAGCTCCCGACAGCTCCAAGCTGCTGCCCTGCGGCTGGAGCTCCCCGTTGGGACTCACCCGTGTAGGGCAGCAGGGACTCCACGGCAGCCTTGATGCCCGAGTACTGCAGGAGGCAGTCGGGGGTCTCGTGCTTCAGGAGGATTTCAATGACGGCCTGGGCCTCGTGGCAGTTCCGTGAGTTCGTGTTCCACGTCACCAGGAAGGCTAACACGGCCTCTGCGGAGGAAGGAGACGATTTGTGCCCGGCTCCATGGAGAGAGGTCGGGTTAGGAAGCACCTCTCCTGCCCTAGCGAGTTCAGCTCCCAAGCACCATGACTGAGGAGCCCGGAGAGGTTAGAGCTACACGGAGAACCCGCTCTGGGCTGTCACAGGGATGCCCTAAAGAAGGGGGTGATCAGGTAAGGTGCCCTTTCGGCAGCTGTGACAGAAGGAAAGCAGATTTAGCACATTTTGGTGCATGGGAGGCATGACTTTGTGCATTAGTGCTCAGTGCACTCGTGTCCCACTGCAGGACACTCTGCTGCTGCAGTAAGAGAGCCCAGGGACAGGCCATGCCGGTGGCTGAGGAGCCCCACAAGCTCACGGCAACTCCTGGCATTTGCCATGGACAGCACCAGAGCAAAGAGCCTGGTCCTGGGCAGCAGCACTGGGAGTTTGTGAGTGAAAGGTGAATCTAGGGATTCTCCTAATTTCAGTTGAGAAAATAGCTCCTCAAACAAGCCTTTAGCAAAGAAATCAGGTTGCAACAAACCTTTTTGATCCTTTCGTAGCCGAAGGATGTTCTCTTCCAAGTGCTTCCTCCCATCGACTTCCTTGAGGATGGCTGCAAAATAGAAATGAAGAGGGCAGGGGAAGAATAAGAATTCAGATTCAAGAGCAAGATCCATGATCTCCTCCCACACTGAGGATCCTGCAGGAAATAGCACACAGTCCTGTTGCAAGAACCTGCGGGCACAGAGGTCAGCACACTCCACATACACAGGCTGAAGACTCCCTCCTGGCTCTTCCAAATCCGCAAGTGTGTCAGGATGCAATGAACACTCCTCTGTTGGCACGGGCTTTCTCAGGCACAAGGGTGGCCCCTGACGTGCTGTCTTATCCGTCTGACCGTGCACCACAGAGACAAAACTCTTGCCATCTCACTGCATCTCTGTGCAGAGCTCAGCTTGCGAGCAGCTAAAGCCACCAGCCACCCTGACACCCAGAGTGTTGCTCAGAGCCCGTCACACAGGAGCCAGTTTCTTAAATGAGCCCAGACTCCAGGCAGAGTTAAATAACAGTAAGTGTCTAAATTCTGGGTGCTACTTGCTACCCCAGGAATGAAAGCTGGCTTGACTTGCAATGCGAGACTAGTGCTCCTCAGCAATCAGCTGTGTTTGTCACACTCGGAAAACAGTGACTTCTCATGTCCCTGCTGTGTTGGATTTCTTCTGAGATGCACCCACTAGTTGAGAGCAGGGAGACTTAGTAGTGGCAGCAAGAGCATTGATTTCACCTAAGGAATGGTAGTGATATGAGAAAGAGAACACATAGGTTGTCAGACAGTTAGGTTTTGTAGTCCTCACCTACCTGGAAGAGACGTTTTGGAAGGTGAGAGGCAGAAAATGCCTTCAGAACTTGGCATGGACTCACCTTTGACCACCATCAACACTGTGTGTGGACGATCCAGAGAGATTGCTAGTCCTAAAGCTTTGAGATATCTTTTCTCATGGAGAAGGTTAGAAAGTTCTTGTTCTCTGAAAAACAATTCAGGATCAAGAAAATGTCAGAGGAATATTTGGCCTGTGGAACAAAATGCTATGCAGAAAGTAGACTTGGCAATAAGAACATGCAGAAATTCAGTGCCAAGAAATTAATACCACTTTCCAAACAACACTTCTTTGCCCTCATTGTGCAGATAATTACCCTGGCACATACAAGGACTCTCCGAGTCATTTAGTACTGGCTGATGCATGAGGAAATGAATGATAATAGGTTTCATCAGTTTGACTTGGCTTATCTCAGTTTATAAACATGAAACTAAGATTATCAGCTGACAGTATTATAGCAAGGATTTACAGTAACTAAAGATAAATTACGAGACAGATGAAGAGATGACTGTGATTTGATATAATCGAAATAGCTACGTGACAGAATCCATGGAGTAGAAGGAAATGGATGACCAACTGTGGACAGTCTCACTGTGAAGAATTTGCCTTTTCACAGCCCACCACTGCCCAGGATCCACTTACTTCATAATCTGCTCTTCCTGCTTAGCTTGTGCCTCTTGCTGTTCAATTTCAGTGACATCCTTTAACAAATCAGAATACAATCATGTCAAATCTTGCTTTAATACAGAGGCATTTTTGTTTAGCCATCAAATGATTCTAAGATTTGTGTTTTGTAAAAAGATCTTCAGGTCAAATAATTGCTGAATCTATCAACTTGCAACTTCCACATGACCCTTCGAACTAGTGCTTGGGCAGGCTAAGGCCCATCTGCTGGTCTCTTTATGACACTGTCTGGTTGTAGCCAAATCAAAGAAATCAAGATACACCTTACTGACCCAATTGCAAGGGCAGGAAATGAGGAGTGCACGTGTCAGGCTGGAACAGGGTTAGGAACAAACCAGGGGGATCCTGCTCTCTGCACTGCATCCTGACTAGCAGCCTCGAGGAGGGCCGGGGGCTCCGTATGGTACCTTCCACAGCGTGATGCAGGAGTCGCTGGATCCCGACACCACCATGTCGTCTTGCTTGTTGGAATGAAGACCCCAGATTTTATCTTCATGACCATCTAATGTTTTCACACACTCATTCGTTTTAATTGTCCAGAGTTTTAAGAGGCCATCGGAACCACTTTTGGAAGACAAAGGAAAAACAGAACTAACTCAGAGGAACATTACATAGAGCCATCCTTAGTCTGCCCTGCCTCTAGTACTGAATAAACAGTTCTTATTTCATTGCCTTCAGCAAAATGGGATTAAAATTAACCACAAATGTCAAGAGAGCTTAAGCACCTCAAGCCATATAGCTTTGAAGCAGGGCCCAGCAGCAGCTCTCCAATACCATGAAAAGGCACTATGTTATTAATTCTCATTCCAAACAAGACACACTTCCCAGTATTAAGCTTTCCTCAATGAATCCTTCTTGGAAAACCCTGTTACCTACATTTCACCATAAGTTCCAATATTTCAGTCTCTCATATTTCAGCTTTTCCACAAGGAAAGGCAGCACAGGGGACAAACTGAGGCCCACAAAAGCTATGTAATTTCCTGCTTCTAGCCAGAGAACCAGCTCTTGCAGGTTCCAATTCTAACTGTTTACCTCTGGCTGCTTTTCCCTTGCCAGAGGGGCGAGATGCACCCTTAGCTCTGCCCAGCTGTAATATAAGTCACTGGCTCAGCAGTGCCAGCGGAGGTGACTGGAATCTGCAGCATAACTGCAGAACTAGAGGAAGATAAGTCAGTCCATGTAAAAAGCTTAGCAGAGACATGGGATTTTATCAGATATTCCAAAACAAAATCCATCATTCACGACTCTGCTCCCTTGCTGCTTAGATCAGCTAAGATATTCCCTTTCTGATTAGTTTTAACACCTTTTTTAGTGTACTGACTTACCTGCTAAGCAGCTGTGTGCCCCGGCTTACAAAAATGATCTTCAGTACAGAGGCATCGTGACCTTCAAAAGTCTGGAAAACAGGAAATTCAGAAGAGCTGTTGCCAGGCTTTTCAAAGACAAGCCTCTCTAAGGGGATCAAATGCACTGCCTCAGCTCTAACGCCTTAATCAATCCTCATGTTATGCCAGGTTTTCCTGGAACAAGGAGCAGTGTGACTTTATTACCTTCAGACAGCTGAAGTCCTGAAGGCCCCAAAGCTTCAGTGTCCCATCTGCAGAAGAGGTGGCCAGGACCTGATCCACCGGGGAGAACTGCACGCACCAGATTCCACGCTTATGGCCAGTGAAGACACCCAGCAAGGAGCAATCGGAGCAGGACCACAGCTTGGCCAGCCGATCCTGGGAGCCTGTGGCGATGAGCTTGTCATTTGGAGACACTGCCACACTGTTTATATCCTGGAAAAGGCGTATGAGGACAGAGTACAAAGCACATTAGATTGTTCTGTTGTTACTGAACATTAGAAAATTCAGTGTACAAGCAAGGAGGAAGGATGTTAGTGTCAATGTTTCATCAGCTATTCTCAGGTCCTCAAATTGCTGGGCTTTTACCTGTTTTGGAGCTAACTCATGGGACTGCTCATTCCTAGTAAGCTAGGAAATGGACAAACTGCCAACAATCACCCCGCCAATAAAAAAAAATGGAAGACATTCTGAGTTGTTTTACTTTTGAGAAAAGGAGAAGAGAAAGGCTGCAGCCCATTGAGTGGAGGTGTGAAGAGAAAAGAGAATTGAGGTTCACAAAAAAAGTAGCTAAAAATGAGAGAGACATAGATCTGCAAGCAGCTCCAGATGGGAATCTCTGGTCTTCACCTTCGAAGCAAGTCCTCAGTTTCCTTTCCTGAAGTGTCAGGGTTTTCCCATCGCCTACACCACCATCTATCTCAACCAATCCTGAACTTTACTTGCAAGCTCCGTGTTAACATTAAGCACCCAGATTTACTAGAGATATTTCTGTCCGTTTTCAGGTCTGGTAAAGCTGTACCTTGTCATGACCTCTCTCAGTCACTTGGGCATGAAGGGTTTCTGGACTGGAGATCAAGGCGGCTTTTGCTTTGGACGTGAGGGACTCGGGGATATTCCAGATTTTTATTGTGCAGTCCTGGCTGCTCGTCACTACGAAGCTTTCTTTCAATCTGAAAAGTATAAGGAAAAGAAGTGCCAAGTGTAAGGAAGGAAGACAGTGGCTTTATTCATGCAGAAGAAAAGCCTTCTCTTCCTTCTCCTACCAGAACCTACACATGTTCAGTCACTCTGCTGGGATGTTAAACAAAGCACTTGAGTGATTTTTCGAGCTCACTTTCATGTTCCTGTGACAGCCTCCAGTGACTCAGACATTTAATAGCACTCCCAGCTCTCCATTTACACACTCAGGTATGTTGCACTCTTGAACAGGCAAGCTGGCCTTCAAAACTACAGGCAGCAAGAAAGAAGAGCTGACTAACAAACACACTGTTCAAACAAGCACCTTAATATTGACATTCTCTGTTCTCCCTCCCCTTCCTCTCCGATTCACTCGGGTTTTACCAATCTATCTATCCTGCTGCTATTCCCTAAGACAAACAGAAGCAACACTAACAGAAGTGTAAGGTCAATGAAGTGCATCTGAAAACCTTTCCTTCAAGCTCAAAGCCCAGCAGTGATGAAGAGCATGCTTCAGAGGCAGGCATTCCCCAAGGAATCAGCACGGCAGGCACACTTCGTGCTGGCAAAGGCAGCTCTGCCCCATCATTATTACCTTGAGCAAGAGACAGTGCCCACCACGTGTGCGTGGCCCAGTCCTTCGGCTACACAGGTCACTTTTCCATCTTTGCTCATCCGCCAGACTCGAAGACTTTTATCCTGTAGTCAAAGATGAGAAACTGTTGTGTTTTTCTGACAAGTGATCAGTCTCATGCACTTCCTACACCCATGAGCCTGGCTAGAACCTGGGCCTGCATTCCTCAGGGCAGGCCCAAGCAGGCTGCACTGCAGCTTGCAGGTTAACTCTGAGCACACTGGGCCAGCTGGCACCTTTTCTTCCAGTACTTTATCTGACCCACAGCCCCCATCAGTCTCTTGCTAATGAGATCTCCAAACTCCCAACATAAGAGCAAGAAAAACTTGGAAAACGAGACATTTCCTTTCAAGCTACTAAAGTACAGTCAATCAGTATTTTCCCAGGAATAATATTAAGAAAAGGATAGTGGTAGGACCTTGTATTTTGGGAACATAGCAGACCGGAAATTCCATCTGAACAAAAGCCCTTTCCAGATCACCAAAAAGGAGCAGGAAAGCTACCCATAAAGATCACTAGAATTAAAAAGCTTCATTCAATGAAGAAATAAGCTTCTATACCTTAGCACAGCTTACAAACATCAGGCCTTTTCTGAAGACATCCAAGGCAAGAATCGTTTCTAAACAGATGAGAAAAAACAGCTGAACATAAAGCATAATTGGACAACAGAAATGCATGATTATGTGGAGTCTATTGCTTGCTGATTGGGGCACACAGCTCACACTTCAGACTGTATCTGCCTGTGTTACAAAGTGACACGCTGTTTATGGCATTGATGTCAATCAGCTGTCGCCACAAAACAGCCTCCAGAGTTAATGCTATATCTTTAACTCTAATTTAAAGATATCTCTCTGCTAGTACAAGGGACCAAGCTGATACAGCTGGAAAAGGCAGGCTCTGGTTTACAAAATCAGAATAAATATGGCTATATGCTTTCTCCTATCACTGCCACGCTGCTGTGATGCTGTTCCAGAGAACTCAAGGACTTCAGTCTCCACACAACCATTGGCAGAGGGAAGCCAGGCACAGAAACACCTTCAGGTCCCCCTTGCACCCCCAGCAGAGCTGCCCCACACCTGTGTGGCCATACAGGATCTGGCAGTGGGATGTTGCTAGTTCAAACACTTTCAGCTGAGGGCTGTTGGTAGCCACAACAATGTGCGAATCACCAGGCCCAAGGAACTTCACATCCAGAACCTCGTCGTTGTAACCTGCAAACTGAGGATTTGGAAACAGTTTAGCACCCATTCAGGAGTCAGCTAGTTAGAGAAGTACTGAGTCTGCATTAATGTGACCTTTTATTTAATACTGAAGCCAGAGCACAGAATGGACTTCTGGCTAGGCCTATTCTGTGTTTTTCATTTGTCTATGTTTGTTTTGCTGCAACATTCCTTCAGACAATCCCACTAGTGAAACTGGCTTTATGCCTTGTAAATACATATAGGAAACAAGAAACAGCTCCAAGGGAAGAAAGGGAAGTCTTGGACAAAAGCTGTCACCAGAAGCAGAGATGATCCTGAGATGTGGATAAAAGAACAGGAAGAGGGAGAAGGAAGATTGTTACCTGCTTCCTGAGCTGGAGAGTTTGAGCATCGTATAAAACAATGTTGTGTTCCATGGACACGGTGACAAACTGATTCCTCCCAGGCACAAACATGCAGTGGGTCAGACTGCGCTCACTGGCCTCCTCCTTGGATTCCACAGGCTCAAAGGGCACAGCCTGGGTAAACACACAGGCAGCTGTGGCAGCTTCCCAGATTTTCAGGACACCTAACACAAATAACGATATAAATTATCCAATAAATTATCCATCGGAGCCATTGTTTTTGATAATGATCATCCAGTTGATATCAAAACAAGCTCTGGCCTGAAAAAAGCTACAGAGCTTTAAGGCAAGACAGCTAGCTGTTACAAATACAGTGGTGTGAAGGGTCAGAAACATTTTCTTCTTCAGTTTAAATCAAACTTTTTAAATCAGTTAAGTCTGTCATAGGACCATCCTTCCTCAGCCTCTCGATTGGGCAAGGGCATGGCACAACACTCACCTTTGCTGCCAGCCGTGAGGAAGTGCAAGCCTTGGTTCTTCACACCCAGCTGAGAGAAGTCTCCATTTTCAGGCAAGAGAACAGCAGCTTCCACACTCTGCAAGAGAGTTGGCCAAGCACTGGCTGAGACTGGAGGCACTGGAGTCCTGTTTCAACAGGCACAATCACCCCACACTCCTCAGTCCCCAGCTAGGCAGGCAGACAACACGAGAATAGAGTTTCCTCGTGACTGTCCTTGCTTCTGACACCGGGAAAACGAAGGCAGGGGCAGCATGTTCTCATGCTCCCCAGAAATGACTCCGCTGAGCAAAGAGAGAATGAAAATAAACAGCTTTGGAGCAGAGTTCGATGACTTCCGTAAAGTACAAAGGAAACAAAGCCCCATCTCACGATATACAGAAACTTAAAGAGAAAGAAACCTCATGGGAACAGCGACCTAGAAACAACAAAGGATCTCAAAAGAACTGATGCAGTGTGAGTTCACCTCATAGACAGGGATGGTTCGTTTGCTTTCTCCGGTTTTCAGGCTCCACACCATGCAGATTTTATCACGGCCAGAACTGCAAGTTAAAGGAGAGTTTCAGTGTCAAAGCTATTCAACTCAAGCTCAGTTTTGAAGGGAGTTCAACAAAAGACCCCAGCCTTCCGCGCAGTGGCAGAATATTGTCACCAAAACACAGGCACCAAAAGCCTTGATCACTTCTCCACTGCCAGGCTGGCAGTGAGCAGCTTCAGCGAGGATCTGTCCCCTCAAAGGACAAACTTCCCAGGCATCACACAAGTGCCCTGTTTTTGCAGGAGGCAGGGTGAAAGGGACAAAAAGGCTACAAGTTTTTACCTGATGAGTGTATCTTTATCGGCAGCAAAAGCCAGGGAGGTGACAGCACTGAAATGGCCACTCAACACAGCAACACACTTGCTGGAATTCAGGTCCCAGATTCGGATTTTATAGTCCATTGAGGAGGAGAAAAGTTGCAGGCGTGAAATATCAGGGTGGAACTCAACCAGGCTAGACAGAGAGAGATACAGACAGCCTTGAACACGGCAGGAATAAGCTATCTGACATCCGCACAGCATTGGCCTAATATTCAAACATATATTCTACACACATGCATCACACTAACACCAGAGGAACAGAATCATAGAATCATAGAATCATAGAATGCTTAGGGTTGGAAGGGACCTCTAGAGATCATCTAGTCCAACCCCCCTGCATACGCAGGGACACCTAAAGCACGTGGCACAGGACTGCATCCAAGCGGGTTTTGAAGATCTCCAGAGAAGGAGACTCCACAACCTCTCTGGGCAGCCTGTTCCAGTGCTCTGTCACCCTCACTGTTAAGAAATTTTTCCTTAAGTTCCTATGGAATTTTTGATGTTTCAGTTTCCGGCCATTTCCTCTAGTCCTATCAGTGGCCACCACTGAAAAGATACCATGACCGTCCTCTGCACTCCCTCCCTTGAGGTATTTATATACACTGATTAGATCCCCTCTCAGCCTTCTCTTCTCCAGGCTGAACAGGCCCAGCTCCCTCAGCCTCTCCTCATAGGGCAGATGTTCCAGGCCCCTGATCATCCTTGTAGCCCTGCGCTGGACTCTCTCCAGCAGCTCCACATCCCTCTTGTACTGTGGAGCCCAGAACTGGACACAGTACTCCAGATGCGGCCTCACCAGGGCTGAGTAGAGGGGCAGGATCACCTCCCTCGACCTGCTGGAGACGCTCTTCTTAATGCAGCCCAGGATCCCATTGGCCTTTTTGGCCACGAGGGCACACTGCTGCCTCATGGTCAACTTGTCGTCCACCATGACACCCAGGTCTTTCTCCGCAGAGCTGCTCTCCACAAGCTTGGTCCCCAGCCTGTACTGGTGTCTGGGGTTATTCCTCCCCAGGTGCAGGACCTTGCACTTGGCCTTGTTGAACTGCATGAGGTTTTTCACCGCCCAGTTGTCCAGTCTGTCCAGGTCCCTCTGGATGGCAGCACAGCCCTCTGGGGTATCGGCTACTCCTCCCAGTTTGGTATCATCAGCAAACTTGCTGAGGGAGCACTCTGTGCCTTCATCCAGGTCATTGATGAATAAATTGAACAGGACTGGACCAAGGACTGACCCCTGGGGGACCCCACTAGCCACAGGCCTCCAACTAGACTCTGCACCGCTGATCACCACTCTCTGGGCCCTGCCATCCAGCCAGTTCCTAATCCATCTCACTGTCCACTCATCTATCCCACACTTCCGGAGCTTGCCCAGGAGGATGTTGTGAGGGACGGTGTCAAAAGCCTTGGTGAAGTCGAGATAGACGACATCCACCGCTCTCCCCTCGTCTATCCGGCCGGTCATTTCATCATAGAAGGCTATCAGGTTAGTCAGGCAAGATTTTCCCTTGGTGAATCCATGCTGACTACTCTTGAGCACCTTCTTGTCCTCCATGTGCCTGGAGACAACAGCCAGTATGAGCCGTTCCATCACTTTTCCGGGGACGGAGGTGAGGCTGACTGGCCTGTAGTTGCCTGGGTCCTCCTTCTTGCCTTTTTTGAAGACTGGCGTGACATTGGCCTTCTTCCAGTCTTCCGGCACCTCCCCCGTTCTCCAGGATCTTTCAAAGATGATGGAGAGCGGCTTAGCTATGGCATCTGCCAGCTCCCGCAGCACTCTGGGGTGCATCCCATCAGGGCCCATGGATTTGTGGGTATCGAGGTTCCTTAGGTGCTCTCTGACCCAATCTTCCTCTACCCAGGGCAAGTCTTCCTCTCCACCCGCTTCTTCTCTTGCCTCTAGGGCCTGGGGCTCTAAAGGGCTGCCCTTGGTAAACACCGAAGCAAAGAAGGCATTGAGCAACTCTGCTTTTTCTGTGTTATTTGTAACCAAGGTGCCCATCCCGTCCTCCAGCGGACCCACGTTCTCCCTGATCTTCCTTTTGCTGTTAATGTATTTGAAGAATTTTTTTTTGTTATTTTTAACGTCCCTTGCCAGCTTGCCTTCCAGACGTGCCTTAGCTATCCTTGTCGCATCTCTGCACTCCCTGACTACGTTCCTGTATTTCTCCCAGGGGGCCTGTCCTTTTTTCCACATTCTGTATACCGCTGCCTTCTGCTTGAGCATTGCCACAAGCTCCCGGCTCATCCACGCAGGTCGCCTGCCCCCTCTGCCTCCCTTCCTACACACAGGGATGCACTGTTGCTGGGCGTGGAGGAAGTGCCGCTTGAAAACTAACCAGCTCTCTTGGGCCCCCCTGCCTTCTAGAGCACTAGCCCATGGGATTCTACCGAGGAGGTCTCTGAAGAGGCTAAAGTTGGCCCTCCTGAAGTCCATCGTCGCAAGGCTACTTACAGCCCTGCCTCCTCCTCGTTGAATCCTGAACTCCACCAACTCATGGTCACTGCAGCCGAGGCTACCCCCCACCTTAACATCTCCTACTAGGCCCTCCATATTTGATAGCACGAGGTCCAGTAGCCCACCTCTCCTCGTCGGCTCCTCCACAACCTGCGTCAAAAAGTTATCGTCGACGCTCTGCAGGAACCTCCAGGACTGCTTATGCCTGGCTGTGTTGTCCTCCCAGTTGATGTCGGGATAGTTGAAGTCCCCCATGAGAACCAGGGCCTGTGACCGTGAGGCAACATCCAGCTGCCTATAGAAGGCCTCATCAACCTCCTCGTCCTGGTCAGGTGGCCGGTAGCAGACACCCACCACAGTGTCTCCCACATTAGCCTGCCCTCTAATCCTTACCCACAAGCTCTCAACTCGCTCATCCTCGACTCCCAGGTTGAGCTCCATGCATTCCAGTTGCTCTCTCACATAAAGAGCAACTCCACCACCTCGCCTTCCCAGCCTGTCCTTCCTAAAGAGCACATAGCCTTCCATGGCAGCGCTCCAGTCGTGCGAGCTATCCCACCACGTCTCTGTGATTCCGATGAGATCATGACGCTGGGACCGCACACAGATCTCCAGTTCATCCTGCTTATTCCCCATGCTTCGCGCATTGGTATACAGGCATTTCAGGGAAGCAACAGAGGCCACAGGTTTCCCAGGAGGGGCGAAAGAGGACCCTCCGTGATCATTTCCTATCCTCACTTCCCCACTACCATACTCCCGCTGGGCGCCATCTGACCTGGGCTGTGCGGTACTGCTTGCCGCGTCAGTGTGCCACTCCCCTTCCCCCTTCTTGCCTAGTTTAAAGCCCTCCTAACCAGGTTGGCCAGCCTTTTTGCAAAGAGACGTGTGCCCCTCTTGCTAAGATGAGTACCATCGTTCCCCACTAGCTGTTGGTCATCAAACAGAGACCCATGGTCGTAGAAGCCGAAACCCTGTTGCCAGGTCCAGCGGCGCAGCCAGTTGTTTAGCTGCCATATTCGCCTTCTCCTCCTTGAGTCCATTCCCCTCGTTGGCAGAATGGAGGAGAACACCACCTGGGCACCTGTACCTTTGATGGCCATCCCTAGGGCTCTGAAGTCTTGCTTGACGTCCCTCATTTTCCCCATGGCATCATTAGCACCCACATGAATCAAAAGTAGAGGATAATAGTCCGACTCCTGAACTATTCTTGGGAGCCTTTCTGTGATATCCTTTATTTTGGCCCCAGGCAAAAGAAACGGCTGAAAACTATGATTTGTCCTTACTGTACAACTCCTGAAGATCCTTTTAGGTTGTGAGTGCAGTACTGCTTGATCATATCCCAGATCTTAATGGTGCTGTCACAGCCACCTTGGAAAAGAAGGGCATAAAGGATTGAAGTAAGGAGAGCACAAGAGGTCCAGGATGTCAGCAATTGTAAAAAATCACAGATTACAAAAGCAGCAAAGAGTAAAATGAAACCTGTAACAACCATCAACATCAAAAGGAGCTCAGGGACTACTTTACACTTAACATTTAATTAATTAACATATTTTGGTAAGTAGAATATTAGAATATTGTTAGATGTGGTATCTTGATAGACTACGCAGGCAAAAATCTCTCCGATTTTGCCTGAATTTAACAGGCTGCTAAATCACACCGTGTCAAACCGGGCTAAGTTATTGACATCATGCAAGAGCCCCCCGGGCAGCCCCGTGGCGTGCCAAGCAGCAGGGCTGTACCTGTGGCCAGCAGCGTCGAGGTGCAGTCGAAGGCCATGGCAGCGACGGGCGCCACGTGCACCGCCTTCCACGTGCGGGCACACTTGTTCTCTCGCCAGTCCCACTGCTTCAGCAACAGGGCTCGGCTCCCCGTCACGAGGATCTACCCAAAAGCAGCACAAAGCAAGTGATTTTTGAGTGGGTTTTATGCAGCATGTCTGCGCACGCGCGGATACGTGAACAGAGCCACGAATAACTAAGTGTAAATGAAGTATCAGCTAACGCAGGCGCTACACACGCATATAAAATTGATTAAATGGTACTTTTGTCCCTGAATCTGTTTGCTATCCCCAGTTGTAAATAAACAAAAATGCAGGGATCTTTCCAATGCCCAAGTTCAACCTGGACTGGAAGCCAGATGGAAGCGCCCGATGACTCTGTGCTGAGACCTCTGGAAACGGGCAGTGCCTCCAGGCAGGCTCCAGGGCTCACCAGCTTCACCAGGAGGCCCAAAGGAGCAGTAAAGAACAACACAAACGTCTACCTCATCATCAGGGCTGAGAACGAAGGCAGTAATATCCTCTTGATCATCCTGCAGATAGGAAGGAAAAGAGATAAATCCCCTGTGCAATGCTTCTGAGGGCTCTCAGGACACATTTCTGCAGGCCTCCTTTGAGAATATCCAACCGCTCTCCCCTCGTGCTTACAGAGAACACCATGAACTCTGAATTCACACACATTTCTCACCCTCCCATCTAATTCTCACTCTTAGGGGCCTCAGAAGAGCTGACAACTAAGGTAAAATATTCTCAGAGGCTTCAAAAATACCCAGCAGTTTCAAAAGTCACCAGACACAGGCTCTCCTCACCTGCTCGAGGCTGTGGAGCAGAGCTCCCGTTTCTATATCAATTACGTTCAGCTTGATCCCGCAGGGGCAAAACATGAACTTTCCATCTCGATTAACCTGCAGGGAGGAGGAGAACCGGAAGCATTTAAGGCACTAGAGAGAGAAGGCATTTTTAAACGGGCACGTCACTGCTTTAGCTTCCCCCATCCCACCCCGATATTGGGACAGGAGTTGCTCTTCCTACCTGGACTCGCCCTCCTTTGTAGAACGGCTCGATCCTCCGCTCCACGGCATAGCTAAAAGAGATGGGAAACGCGGGCGGCGGCGGCTCAGAGGCGGCGGCCCCGCTCCGCCGGCCTCGCCGCCTCCCTCCCCGGGTCCCTCCAGCCTCCCCGCGGGCCCGTCCTCCCCCCCGGCCCTCACTTGCTCTTGAAGCGCACGGCGCTGCCGGCGGCCGCCGCCATGCTGCCCGCCCAACGTGCCGGCCGCTTCCGGCGCTCCCGGTTGCCATGGAGAAGGGGGTCACTTCCGGCGCGTAGTAATGGCGTCGCGGCCGCCCGCCATGTTCGCGCGGGGCCGCGTCCGCTCCATCCGCCGCTCTTCGCTGCCCGTTCGGGGGCCGCTCCCGCCCCCTCAACCCTGCAAGCGGCTGCCCGGCACGGAGAGGCAGCCCCGGACAGCACAGGCGCAACAAGGAAACACGGCCAACAAATCTCCACTTTACTAGTGTTTTATTGCACATAAACATTGACAGTTTCTTTGGTACACGCTCTGCTGAAGACACGAAGTGCTCCTGCATGACCCTCTGGCTACAGCTGCTTCTTTCGAATCTCCCTATAAGAAGGAAGATTCTTCCAAATCTTCCTATGAAGCTTCTTGTTGCAAAGTCAAGTCCTACCACCAGCTCCATGCCTGCCTGGCACATTGATCATGACTCCTCACCTTTGTATAGCTAAAGCACCTTAATAACCTCCTTTGGAAGTCCCAGAACATGGATTCCAAGGGATCAGCCTGACAACAATCTGTGGAATCTACCTCATGGAATTACAGGAATACAGGCAGCTCCATCCTATTACAGCATCTCTATATGACCTATCAAAGCAATTGTACAGCTTTGCACATTACATTACCCACCATTAAAATCTACTCATTGTTTTAGACCCATTTCCACAACAGCATCAAAAAAGAAACTGCCAACAGTCACTAGGAAGAGAGAAAGTAATTATTTGGTGCCAGGCACTGCAGGCTGTGCAGCTCCTGCTTAGGAGGGCAGGAACAGGCCTCACGTACAGCCCCTGACGATGAGCCCTACGTCCAACACGGCCAGAACAGGGACTCGTTTCAGGCTCTTTTAGTGACGCTCAGCACTCCAGGGCCACAGCGCAGCCACCACAGCTCCTGCAGGAAGAGAACAGAGGCACCCTCAGAAACAGCCACTACCCCAGCACAGATTCCCGTGTACGTGCTCACACCCGCAGCACTCCCAGCAGCAGCACTTATGGGAACATGGGTTTCACTGCCCACACACCAGCGCGCTGGGCAATAAGCTTAATGTTCCCTATGCTGTGGGCACAGTTATCTCACCGGGAGCCACGGGAGGCCCGCGGTGACTTTCAGACCGTGCCTGTCACACGCGACCCGCCCCTGCCCGTGACACCAAGAGCCCCAAAGACACAAAATAACTTTAATAACCACCCCACCACGCTCCCTTACCAACAAACTCCCCACTCTTACTCCCGCCACGCGCCATCCCCTACTGCGCGCCGCGTGTCTGCGCCCCCCTTATATAGCCTCCGCCACACGCGCTCTCGGGACTTGCGCATGCGCATGTGTCAAGGCGGGGCTCTCAACCCCGCACCCTGTATAATGCAGCATTCGCGCGCGATCCGCAGCGCGCGTGTATTCCTCATTCATGGCGCGGGGCCCGCGAGGCAGGGCGGTGCTCTCGCGAGATCTCTGGCTATAAATAGCGAGCGGGGCAGCAGGGCGGCCTTCTACTCTCAGAGAACACGTAAGTCCCGCGGAGTGGGGCGCGATGGCGGCGGCGCCGCTCGGTGCTGCCGCCGCTTCATCCGCGCCCATCGGCGGCGCCGCCGTTGCGGGGCCACCCGCAACCGCCTGAATCGGTGCGGATGAGGCCCCGCTGCCGCCCCGCGGGGCCATTTCCCTATGCGGAGGGAGACGGCGGCAGCTGACGCGGCTTCTTCTCTGTTTTAGCAAATGGCGGACGACGCCGGTGCTGCGGGAGGTGCAGGAGCCGCCCGAGGGGGCTTCCGCGGCGGCTTCGGGACCGGGCTGCGGGGCCGCGGACGCGGCCGGGGCAGGGGCCGCGGCAGAGGCCGCGGGGCCCGCGGAGGCAAGGCCGAAGACAAGGAAGTAAGTGCGGGGGGCGGGAGGTGGCGGGCGGGGGCCGGGTGGGAAGGGGCAGCGGGCGCATCCAGTCTCATTTTTTTATAAAATTCTCCATGGAAAGAGTGTTGAAGCTCTCTGAAACGGCTTCCCAGGGAGCTGCTGGAGTCATTGTCCCTGGCAGTGTACAAGAAACACGTGGATGAGGCGCTTAGGGACATGGTTTGGCAGAGTGGTGGGGATGGATTTATGGCTAGACTCGATGATCTTGAAGGCTTTTTCCACTCACAACGATTCTGTGCTTCTAAAGCTGCATGTGAGGCAGTGTGTGTCTTCCTGCAAAGGCCATAAGGAAAGCTGTGTGTGAAAGGGAGCCTGGATGGGGCTGTTCCTTTGTGTGCTGGTGGTGCTCTTGCTGACTCGTCACCTCATTTCTTTCCTAGTGGATTCCTGTCACCAAACTTGGTCGCCTGGTCAAGGATATGAAGATCAAGTCTCTTGAAGAGATCTATCTCTTTTCACTTCCAATCAAGGTGAGCTTCTGTGAGTGATTAGAGTCAGGGCTTAATGTGCAGTGAAAACTTAGTTATCTAGACTGTGAAGTCAGTGGCTGCTGCCTTTACTGCTTGGGAAGTTCAGGCTGAGTCTGTTACAGTTCAAGGTTTAAATAAGAAGCTAAGGAGTGATGCCTTCAGCTGAATTGGGGCATAGTGCAATTTATCTACTGTGTTCTACCTCATGTCAGGTGGTTCTGTAATAGTTGTGCTCAGTTTTAGGGGGCAAACATGAAAATTGAACTTGTTATAGTGAACTGCCTAGCAAACCAGAGTAATGTGATGCCTATGGAGTTGATGCTTATTTTTGTTCTAGTCATTTAAATGTTGTGCTTGCCAACTATGTCTGGTTTAACTGAGAAGCACAACTTTATGACTGATAACATGACTGGATCTTGTAGGAGTCAGAAATCATTGATTTCTTCCTGGGGTCTTCTCTGAAAGATGAGGTTTTGAAGATCATGCCTGTCCAGAAGCAGACTCGAGCTGGTCAGCGTACCAGGTTTAAGGTAAACTCTTTATTTCCAGATGTGTATTTTCAAAACAGCATATTCTGACTGCTGGTTTATTTTATGCCTTGTTGCTAGTTTACTTTAGTCTTCACTGTTATAATGTTCAGGTGCACAGATCAGCTTATATAGCTCCTATGGCTATTAAAGCTCTAATAATGCCTTAAAATCTTGCTATGGGCTGCCCCAGCACAATTTTGGGATGCATTTATGCAGTGATGCTGGCTTTCTGGGGGCTGTGGTGACTAGAGGATTCTTAGATGTGGAAAGGGAATGCTGGCTTGAAATGCCTGGGACTTCTAACAAGCATGAGGCTATAGCAGGGATTTGTGATCCAGTTTTGCAGCCTTAGCTGTCTTTGAAGTTAGGAGGGAAAAGGGGCTGCTTGGACTGTGTGGTGCACTGGGTAAGCTTGAGGAGATAGGACTAGTTTTAATGTACTTGCTGGCAGTGAGCTGTGGGTGTCACTGCTGAGCACTGCTTGGGTCAATCCTTGGGTGCATCCTTATGCTACAGCACAGCCGTGGCTGAGAGCTCTCCTTTTAATTTTAGGCTTTTGTTGCCATTGGAGACTACAATGGCCACGTTGGTCTCGGTGTCAAGTGCTCCAAGGAAGTGGCAACGGCCATTCGAGGGGCGATCATCCTGGCCAAGCTGTCCATCGTACCTGTACGGCGGGGCTACTGGGGCAACAAGATTGGCAAGCCCCACACCGTGCCCTGCAAGGTGGGGAGGAGCTGCTGCTGTGGCTCTGGTGTTGGCACCGCGGGGTGTTTGGGGAGCTGTAACTGACTGTCCCTGTGCAGGTCACCGGTCGGTGCGGGTCGGTCCTGGTGCGCCTGATCCCGGCCCCCCGTGGTACAGGGATTGTGTCTGCCCCTGTTCCCAAGAAGCTGCTCATGATGGCTGGTATCGATGACTGCTACACCTCAGCCAGGGGCTGTACTGCCACCCTGGGCAACTTCGGTGAGTTCTAGCTTTTCTGCTGTAGCCTGGCTGTGTTACCTTTTTTCTGTCATTGGTGGGAACATGACATAGCTTTTGTAGTACTACTAAGTCTGGGCTCTTAGCATTCAAGCAGGGGTCAAGGTGACTTGTGTTACTTCTACAGTGCAGTCTAGACCTACTAGAGGCTCTTCTGAATTATAAAAATACATATTTTTCTTTATATATTGATTGAAAAAATCTCCCAATCTGCGTGGTTACACTTGGTTGAAGTAGTGTTAACTGTCGTAAATGGCGAGAGAAAGTAACTTGAGTTTTATATATAGAGCAGAGGGATCCTGTTGTGGTCTCCCTCATGCATATTAAATTCTACATTTTTGGAGGTGTATCGGTTGTTATGAGAGCAGTTTTCTTTAATGTTAATCTGTAATGGCTGTCTTGTGTTCATAGCCAAAGCCACCTTTGATGCCATCTCCAAGACCTACAGCTATCTGACCCCTGATCTCTGGAAAGAGACTGTGTTCACCAAGTCTCCTTACCAGGTAAGAGAACAAAACGCCCCCAGCTCAACATCTACCTTCCCTACCCTGTCACATGCAGAAGATTGCAGCTTTGGATCAAAAGACTTTCTAGCTTATTAATAAGGAGAGAGCAGCTGACTGCAATCAAATTAGATCGTTTTTTCCCTTAGGAAAGCTAAGTGCAGCAAGGCTTGTACAGCCCCATGTGTTGTTTTCCTAGTGTTAATAGTGTCTGTTTTCCCTTGAGCTGGAGGCTGGTACCACCTTCCTGATGACTTTGTCCTTCCCTCTGAACTCGAGCCAGCTGGAGCTCAGTATGATGAGTTGTTGCTCACCAGTTTAGACCAGATAGTGTTTGGTGGCTATTTGGTATGCTGCTGTATTTGGAAATGACATTTCATGAACAAAGTAAATAGGAAGTGGAAAGCTTGAAGGATTAAGAAGAAATAAGCTGTGTCTGAATGCTTCTCCCACCTCTTTGGAAAGGGATCCCCTGCTGAGAAAACTGACAGTGGTTTGAGGGGTGGGGGGAAAATGCTGCATTTCTCCTTTTCCTTTTTGCAGGAGTTCACTGATCATCTGGCTAAGACCCACACCAGAGTCTCGGTGCAGAGAACCCAAGCAGCTGCTGTGGCAACTACTTAAGTGGTTTTTGTGCAAGACAATAAAGTGATCAGTGAACCAGAAGTTGTGACTGGATTCATTGGTATGTGTAAGGCAGGCAGGTCAAATCTGCTGGGGATTTCAGTGGGTTCAGTCCCTGTGCCAGAGCCTGAACATCTGTTAAGCAGAACAGAACATTGTTACTAATCCTTGTGTTAATCATGTGTTAATTCTACAGGGGTTCCAGAACCAGCTCTGCAGAGAAACAAATGTACAAGTTTATACTGTCTTCCTACAGCATGTAATCTTTACAATAACTCAGGGAATTTCCCCCAGGAACAGGAGGAAATGCTGCTCTGGATCCAGCAGGCTAGGGCATTAGCCATGGTTCGTGGAGAGAGACAATATCAGTGCAGTCAGTTTCTGAATTTTGATGGCTCACTTTAGAATATGGTAAAATCCTGCAGGGATTCAAGGCTGAGCACAGACATGCAAAAGAATACAGAACTACCTCAAAGGATGACTCTGCATGTTAGTGGTTTGGCAGATGCCTGGGCTGCAAGTTTATTGTACAGGTCAACATCACAGTTCAAAGATGCCCCATGCAAGAGTGGGTTCACACACCACTGAAAAGTGAACCCTGTTCTAATCAGATCTAGTGGTCTGCGTTTTCCTGGGCCTTCCTTTCTTCCATCATCATGTGCTTCTGCTTCATCAAACATGTCCTTGAATTTCCATGGACACCAAGATCACCATCTAAAGAGGAAGGAAATAAGCAAACCTCTAGAGTAGCACCCTCTAGTTAAAAATACATAATTTAATGTGAAGTCTGGCAAACTTGGGGCATGGTGCAAGCTGCAGCATGAAGATGTGCACAGACCAGTGCAGCTCTGCTCTTAGTGGCCCCCTCCAAGCTGGTGGTTTCAATGTTTTTGAGCAGAAAACCAAGTGTGGGTGCTTGCAGCATTTGTCAGGAGCATTTCAGCACAAAGATGGGGAATCATAATTGTGAGTCTTTTTTTTTTCCCCAGTGTGGTGTTATTACTACAGTGTACAAGCAAGGAGGCTGTTGCTGTACTCACATTTGTCCTGATAGGCCTTGGTGACTTGGAGCAGCTGCTCCATCTCCTTTGCGCAGTTCTGTAAGTGATTGGGCCCTTCCCTGTACTGGCAGGCCGAAAGCCGTTCCCGCACGATGCCCATGATCTCTTGATCCACCATCCTGGGGGAAGCATGAGGATAATGGTGACAAGAGGCCACACTGCAGGAGGGCTGAGTGAAGAGGGCTGGCCTCTTTTCACTGGTGGCTACTGACAGAACTAGAGGTAATGGCCACAAACTGAAGCACCAAAAGTTCCACAGGAACTTAAGGAAAATTCTCTTAACAGTGAGGGTGCCAGAGCACTGGAACAGGCTGCCCAGAGAGGTTGTGGAGTCTCCTTCTCTGGAGATCTTCAAACCCGCTTGGATGCAGTCCTGTGCCACGTGCTCTAGGTGACCCTGCGTGTGCAGGGGTTGGACTAGATGATCCCTAGAGGTCCCTTCCCCCCCCCCCCACCAAAAAAATGCCGTGCTGCAGTATGGGTGTTTGGCTCTGGGTTTTTGTGCTGCAGGCAGGACTTGGTGCTGCAGGGATGTGTCCTGTGCTCTGCTCCCGGCTCTGCTGCGCTGTGGGGGTGCAGGCCAGGGTGAGCACCGGTGTCCTGCTGTGGAGCAGGAGCCGCTTTTCTAAGCAGGTTTGGCAAACTACCCCCAACAGCACCCCAAAGGTTCCCACCGAAACCCAGGAAGCTCCGTGAATTTAAATGAAGCGGCTGCTGCCAGCCGGGAGCTCTGTGGTCTCCCAGGAGGAGCCCTGCCATGCCTCGTACCTATCCCTCCTCCACTGCGCTTCGGCCTCGAAGTAGCAGAGGTGGTCGCCCTCCACGCACTCGCTCAGGTCGGGCACGCGGCGGAACTGCTGGTGGTAGTAGTAGAACTTGTTCCTGCTCTGCTGGCGCTCGATCCATTCTGCAACAACCAGCCCCGTGGTGAGGACCCCCAGGCCGGTGAGACGTGGGGCTGCTGCAGTGCGGCCTGTGGCCTCGCCTCCCAGCTACTGCCTTCGTGTGGACCCGTGTGTGCATGTCTGTCTTGTGTCCCTGGGTGTCCCCTCCCTGTCCATGCTGTTTTGTCACATTCCTGCATCTCTGTCCTTGTGTGTTCCATGCTCCTGTGTGTCTGCCCAGTTTGTCCTGTGTCCCTGTGCATCTTGGGGTTTGTGTCCAGTGTCCCTGTGTGTTTGTCTCAGTGTCCATGTGTTTGTCCCATGTCCCTGTGTATCTCAGCATGTGTCCTTGTGTCTGTGTCCCATGTCCCTGTGTGTCTGCCCATGTCCTTGTGTGTTTGTCCCATGTCCCTGTGTATCTCAGCATGTGTGTCCTTGTGTCTGTCCCATGTCCCTATGTGTCTGCCCATGTCCTTGTGTGTTTGTCCCATGTCCCTGTGTATCTCAGCATGTGTCCTTGTGTCTGTGTCCCATGTCCCTGTGTGTCTGCCCATGTCCTTGTGTGTTTGTCCCATGTCCCTGTGTATCTCAGCATGTGTGTCCTTGTGTCTGTCCCATGTCCCTGTGTGTCTGCCCATGTCCTTGTGTGTTTGTCCCATGTCCCTGTGTATCTCAGCCTGTGTGTCCTTGTCTGTCCCATGTCCCTGTGTATCTTAGTGTGTGTGTCTTTGTGTTTGTGTCCCATGTCCCTGTGTGTCCATCTCAATGTCCTTGTGTCTGTCACATGTCCCTGTGTGTCTGCCCATGTCCTTGTGCTTGTCCTGTGTCCCTGTGTATCTCAGGGTTTGTGTGTCTGTCTCTGTCCGTGTGTTTGTGTCCCATCTCCCTGTGTATGTTAGTGTCTGCCCTGGTTTGTCCCATGTCCCTGTGTATCAATCTCAGCGTCCTTCTGTCTGTGTCCCATGTCCCTGTCCCGGGTGTCCTTGCATGTTTGTCCCCGTGTCCCTGTATTGATCTTAGTGCCCGTGTCCCCGCATGTCAGTCTCGGTTCCTGTCCCCCCCTCCCTGTGCGCCCCAGGGTACCCGTGTCGCGGATCCCCGCGCCGGTACCCGCCTCCCGCCGCCGCTGGGCTGCGCTCCCCGGGGAGCGGCGCTCGCAAGGCGCCCGGCGCGCCGGTACCTCGGATGAGGGTGACGGGCCTGTCGACGACAGTGTCGAAAACGGCCTGGAAGAAGTCCACCGGGTTGGGCAGCGACGTGGCCCTCTCCCCGACCGGGGTGCGCTTCGGCGGCTCCTTGTACACCTCCCAGTCCCTGTCCTCCGGCATGGCGGCGGCGCCCGGTCGAGATGGCGGCCCCCTCACGGCCCGCCGCGGCGTCCAGGTCGGCGGGCGCCGCTCTGCGCATGCTCGGGCGCGCGGCGCCCGGTGCATCTCGGGAATTGTGGTTCCCGCCTCCCCCGGTGCATCTCGGGAATCGTAGTTCCCGCCTCCCCCTCGGGAGTCCGGCGGTGCCGTTAGGGGAAATGGCGGCGGCGGCGCCGCTCCCGGTTCCCGTGGGCGCTTCCCGGCCCGACACTAGCGGAGGGGACCGCCGGGGGCAGCTGCCATCCAGCTGCTGCGGGACAGAGCCCCGGTGACGGCAGCTACTGTGGCTCCCGGGCTGGCAGGTTTTACCATGTCGGGGTATCATATTCACCTGCTCTGCTTATTTTTTATTATTTTATTTTATATTACTTTACTTTATTTTACTTTGCTTTGCTCTATTTTATTTTTAGAGCCAAGAATCTGCAATGTAGCACGGCAAGGAAGTGAGCTATTGCAGTTGTAGCCTACAGGCAATTTTTAACACCTGGAAGATACTTGTAGCTGGCAATTTCCTGTAGTCACAGCGGCTGCCACGCTTGGTGCAGCCTGACACCCTGCCCAGGCGCCGAAGCATCGCCCACGGAAATGCGGTTGCTGTTGAAGCCAGTGTCTACTTTTTCCAGCCAAAAAAGCTAGGGAAAGAGCAAAGCTCATCTTCGCATTGGGGTCTGCTGTCCAGGCAGCATCACAGACCCTTGCGGTTATCCCGGGCCGACGTGGAGAGTTTTCTTCGTGAGCAGACGGATGCGGTTCGTCTGGCTACTCGTGTGCTCAGCGTGAGCGATCACGGGTTTTATTGTGTTGTCTTGCAATTAGGAAGCTCTTGTCACTGATTCCATTCATGTCCAGCTTGTTTAGGGGGGGAGAAAAGTAAACTGAGACACCAGCACTTGACCTTTATCATGTCACAACTGCTCTTAGTGCAAGACCTGCCAGCTCTGCTGTAATGAATACAGCACCGAATGAAGCTAGCGGCTAAATTTGTGTCTTCTGAGTGATAAACATCTTAAGTATTAGACGGGGGTGGCACTTACTTATAGCCTCTTTCTGCTGCTGCCCTGGGCTGAAGACGTCCCATGGTTGGTAACGCTCCGCACTGCTGCCTTTGGGGTTGCAGGGAGAGGGACGGCGAGCAGGGCCGGGGCTGCGTAAAGCTGGTTGCACAGTTGAAATGGGGGAGCGCTGGACACGGGTCCTCCTGGCTTGGAAAACGCGCTCGGTGGAAAGTGCAACCGGGTGCTGGGGCTGATCTTGCCAAGAAGGGAGTTGCAGTGGGTGTAAGTCGAACTGTTCCCCGCTCCAAAGGGCTCCCCAGTGTTGTCAAAATTCGGCCATGCCTCTCGAAGGCGCAGTGGCTTTTTTCTGCTGGTACTACATGACCTTGTGATTGCGGCTTGTATGTTTAGTGCTTCTGAAGTCATTTTCAAGGTGCATATTTAACACGCGCTTGTTATTACTGACTCCTTAGGGCATCTTTTCCTGTTTCTTGTTAGCTGTGTTCTTGCTGCCGTCTGCCTTGGCAGTGCTGGGAGGACAGAACTCGCCCCACGAACGCTAACCAGGCCGTTTTAGTGCTTCTGCACACCAAATTAATAATCGTAATTAACACCACAGTAGGGCCGACCTTAAAGAGCTTATTTCTGCTTGAAACTCCTCGAAAAAAGTCCTTGGAGAGGAATGATTTTCAGGTTGCTTTTAGTTAATCTGCATCATTTGTCCAGAAACGTAAATTCTCTGATACACGTTATGGAAGCCTAAATAAAACCTCGTCTGTTATGGACTTCCTTCTCCCATGGTGGAACTGCAGAGCCATGAACCCCACGGAGTGTGCTGAGGTTCAGGGTGTCCCTTTGTGCTTTGGGGCCGATCCCTTGGGATCTCCTCTGGGATTGGCAGTAAAGGGATCTGCTCTTGCTCTTCCTCCCGCAGTCCCACCGCAAGTTCTCGGCTCCCCGCCACGGCCACCTGGGCTTCCTCCCGCACAAGCGGAGCCGGCGCCACCGAGGGAAGGTGAAGACGTGGCCCAAGGACGACCCCAGCAAGCCCGTGCACCTGACGGCGTTCCTGGGCTACAAAGCCGGCATGACGCACACCCTGCGGGAGGTGCACAGGCCCGGGCTCCGTAAGGCTGCGCTGCGGGAGGGAGCGGGAAAGAGGGATCGCCCAGGGAGAGGAAAGGGGGAACAGGCTCGGTGGGAGCAGGGGCTGCGCATGGGATCATAGAATCACAGAATGCTGAAGGTTGGAAGGGACCTCTAGAGATCATCCAGTCCAACCCCTGCACACGCAGGGTCACCTAGAGCACGTGGCACAGGACTGCGTCCAAGCGGGTTTGAAGATCTCCAGAGAAGGAGACTCCACAACCTCTCTGGGCAGCCTGTTCCAGTGCTCTGGCACCCTCACTGTTAAAATTTTTTTCCTTAAATTCCTGTGGAACTTTTGTTGCTTCAGTTTGTGGCCGTTACCTCTAGTTCTGTCGGTGGCCACCACTGAAGAGACCAGCACCATCCTCTGCACTCCCTCCCTTGAGGTACTTCTAGACACTGCTCAGGTCCCCTCTCAGCCTTCTCTTCTCCAGCTGAACAGGCCCAGCTCCCTCAGCCTCTCCTCACAGGGCAGATGTTCCAGGCCCCTGATCATCCTTGTGGCCCTGTGCTGGACTCTCCAGCAGTTCCACATCCCTCTTGTCCTGTGGGGCCCAGAACTGGACACAATACTGCAGATGTGGCCTCCCCAGGGCTGAGAAGAGGGGCAGGATCCCCTCCCTCGACCTGCTGGAGATGCTCTTCTTAATGCACCCCAGGATCCCATTGGCCTTCCTGGCCACAAGAGCAACTGCTGCCTTATGGTCAACTTGGGTTGCATGGGATCAAGTGGCAGAGCCATAGGGCTTCCAGGCTGTCTCCTGGGCTCTAGATGGCCAACGGCCACCTCGTGGCCAGTGTGGGCTGGGCTTGGAGGCTCCTGGGATGCCCCTTCAGCGGGATGATGCCCGGTGGGTTGTTGGGTCCTGCTGGCAGAAGGACCCTCCGTGGTAACTACCTGTTAAAGGCCCGGTTTGTGAATCCTGCTGGGGAAGTTACAGCGTGCTCCTTGGGGATGCCCGCAGGATAGGACCCGAGCTCCAGCGTGAGCAGCAGCGGCACAACCCGCTGTTCCCTCCAGCATGAGGGGTTCAGGTGTGCAGGGATGCAGGGACTGACCTGCTTGGCCCCTGTGCTGCCCTGCCACCAGCAGGCATCATCCCAAGGCACACGGAGAGAGCAGAGTGCCACCTTGTCCCCACCATTGCTGCTCAGTGCAGCTGCCTGGGCCAGCACCAGCTCGCGGGCAACGAGCCAGTGTGGGACGATGCCGAGCGCCGTTTCCCTTCGCTGTCTCGCAGGCATCTCCAAGAGGGAGGAGGTGGAGGCGGTGACCATCATCGAGACCCCCCCCATGGTGGTGGTGGGAGTCGTGGGGTACGTGGAAACGCAGCGGGGCCTGAGGAACTTCAAGACGGTGTTTGCTGAGCACATCAGTGACGAGTGCAGGCGCCGCTTCTACAAGAACTGGTAGGAGCATCTCCACCTGCGTGGGTTGCTGGGCACTGTGGGCAGGGAGCCTCTCCCAGAGCTTTCCCGAAGCTCTCCGTGATGTACAACCATTGGAAACCCTCTGCTATGAGCAGCCAGCTCCGGGGTGGAGTGAAACAGCTCTTTAGCCATGCACAGGAGTTCTACAAACACCTTTTCTCTTGGGAATCTGCATATGTGAATGTGTTTCAGTAGTCAAACCGAGGTAGCTGTCTCCAGAGCATCACTCAGCAGCAGGTTTGGTTTCTTTTGTGTAGGCTGGGCCCATCCACTCTATGAAACTGGAGTGCTCTAACCAAAGCAGCAAAGGAAGGGGGATAAAACCTGGATTTGTCAGATGGAAAAGCCATGCAGATTGTGACCCCTGGCCCTTGCAAACATCATCTCTGCAAATTCCACACTGGGAGAGAGGCAAATGGAAACACGAATTTCATAACTGTAGGAATCGTGTCTCCTACAAGGGCACCCATCCACCCACCACATGTCCCTGATCCCTGTCAGACTGTTTTCTTTCTTCACTTAACTCCGATTATGTGCTTGTATTTTTGGTGGCACTGAATCCATCTGTGAGGGAAAACTGTAGAAACATTCTCAATTATCAGCCCTTTTTGTGTCTCATTATTCACTTTCCCCCTTCTCACCTTGGCTTTGGGCAGCCAGGTTTGGTACTTTGTGCCTCCGGAAAAGCAGCTGGTGTTGCCCAGCTCAGCAGTGAGGGCTGTTCAATGCTTTTGTCCCAGGCACAAGAGCAAGAAGAAGGCCTTCACCAAGTACTGCAAAAAATGGCAGGATGAGGATGGCAAGAAGCAGCTGGAGAAGGATTTTTCAGCCATGAAGAAGTACTGCAAGGTCATCCGTGTCATCATGCACACCCAGGTCAGGGCCTCACGTGGAGGGATAGGAGCGGGCAGGTTCTGGGGTCTAGCTGAGCTCGGGAGCAGGAAGGAGGGGATGTCCTTGTGGGCTTATCCTGGTGGTGTCAGGGGAGGCAGGTGCCAGGCAGGGGGCATGGGACAGGACACGCAGACAGCGGGAGGTCCCGGCTGGCATTTCCAGCCGCCTCTTGACACCAGCCCGTCCCTCTGAGCTGGGATCAGCCAAGCTCCCAATCCAGGATCCCTCCGGGAGGCTCCAGCAGGCTGCCTGTCGGAGCGGGGAGCCTGTGTCCCGCGGAGGGGAGCAGCCCTTGTGCTCCCGAGGGCCTCAGCAGGTGCTGAGCCTCGTGGCAGCAGGAACTCAGGCCTCCCCATCGCCTCGAATTAGCAATCGGTGTCAAATGGTGGGGTAAAAATAACTGATGGGCAGACACCGTTTTGCCAGATGCTGGTTATTGGATACACAGGGGCCATCTGCATGCTGATCCCTTGAGAGCTAATGGTTTAATCGGAGCCAAGGGCAGAGCTTAGCTGACTTGAAGCTGCTCCTGCGGCTGGCACAGACCCTTGCAGTCTCCCGACAGAGTCTCACCGTGGTGGTTTGGTGGGGGCTTTGCACAAAGTGCTGGGACTGGGAGAGAACAGAGGCGCCTCGTGGCAGGAGCTGGGAATAACGGCTCCATCTGGGAGTGTGGATGGAGCACGAGGGAAGGGAGGTGCCGGCTCGGTGGCTGCAACCAGGCAGGGCTCTCCCCGGAGCCGCTTCCACCGTGCGGCTGCGCTGCTGGAGCCTGCATCACCCCCTGAGCAGGGCCAGGACGGGAAGGGAGAGAGGCAGCGGGGACAGCACTCCTGGGTGACGTTTGGATCACAGCTGCTTTGCAGCAGGGAGGATGAGCACTCCAGGTATCGGCTCCAAGAAGTCACAAATGTGTAGGGACCCTGAGCCGGCTCGGCGGGCAGGAAAGGGGCTGCCTGTGCGGCCGGGCAGTGCTGGAGCTGGCCCTGCTCTCACACGCGCTGGGTGACGCAGCCTGCTGCATATTCCTGCCCCTGGGCTGAAACGTTTCCCCCTGCCCCGCTGCCGCAGATGAAGCTGCTCCCGCTGCGGCAGAAGAAGGCCCACGTGATGGAGATCCAGCTGAACGGCGGGACCGTGCCGGAGAAGGTTGACTGGGCCCGCGAGAAGCTGGAGAAGCAGGTTTCTGTGCACAGCGTCTTCAGCCAGAACGAGATGATCGATGTCATTGGCGTGACCAAGGGCCACGGGATGAAAGGTACAAAGCATGGGGACCTCTGCCAGGGCTTGACTCTGTCCTCTCAGCTGACGCTGCCCACAAAGTTGGACTGGGAGAGAGAAATGTGAACTGTGCTGAGAACTCACCAACTCCTTTCACAGTGGGTAGCAAGGAGCCCCTGGGCCTCAGCCACAACACGCGTTTCCCGTGCAGCAGAGCTTGGCTCCGTTATCTCAGCAAGGGCCGTGTTGTCCGCTGGGCCCAGAGGCCTCCAGGGAGGTGCAGAGACTGTGGAGATGCTGCCCTGCTCACAGGGCCCTCGGTGTGAAGGTGTGGGTGCTCGTGTGCTCAGTAGGAACATGTCACAGGCTGCTCGGATGCACGGGAAGTGGGAAGAGTTTTGTGCTCTGACCCTTCACTGTAGTGACAGCTCTTGTTTTCCTTCCAATCCTGTGTCTTCTGAGAACTTCAGGAGAAATACAAGATGTTCCCCTTCCACTGCATCCCCCCCACACATGGGCACCAGCCCTGAGCGTCCCTCGCTTGCTGGTGTTCTCACAGCCCTGTCCCGTTGTGCTTGCAGGGGTGACGAGCCGTTGGCACTCCAAGAAGCTGCCCAGGAAGACGCACAAGGGCCTACGCAAAGTGGCCTGCATCGGAGCCTGGCACCCGGCCCGGGTGGGCTACTCCATTGCCCGGGCTGGCCAGAAGGGCTACCACCACCGCACCGAGCTCAACAAGAAGGTAGGGCCCGGGGGGTGCCTCAGCCCCTCTGCACCTCCCTGCCTGCCTTCCCTCCAGGTTGTCACCATCCTTCTGTCCGTGGTGGCCTTAGTGGGTGACCAGGTCTTGCCGCAGAGATCTGCAGCTCCGTCTGCTGATCTTTCCAGCAGCCCTCCCTACACAGGGCATGCGTCACAGGGAACACACTTCAGTGGCAATCCTGTTGTCCCACTAACGCCTGCGAGGGAGCAGGAGACTCCCCAACACCCTTTCCTTCCTGTTCCTAGATTTACCGCATTGGCCGCGGGATCCACGTGGAAGATGGCAAACTGGTGAAGAACAACGCCTCGACGAGCTACGACATGACGGAGAAGTCCATCACCCCCCTGGTAAGATCCAGGGATCTGCACCAGGAATGTAATTACTCAGCTGGAGACTGCGGCATGGAAAATGATTGGAATTCCACTGAGGAAAATGCAGTGATTCTCTCCCTCCTATTTTATACATAGAAAACCATCTCTGGGAGATTTTTTAGGCCCTCTGTTATTCCCGTACATCTCATTTTCAGCTGATAGCCTGGACAAGGGCTAAGGATTTTGGTTTAAAAAACAAACAAAAAAATCTCCAAATCATAAATGTCATTAAAATTGGATACTTAGTGGAGAAATTATTGTTACTTGGTTAAAAATTCGCTTTCCTGTATAAAACTGCTAACTGAGGAGCCTGACCAGCTCTGTTCTCTGTTCCCCCACATTTTCCACAGGAGGAGGCTGAGTAGCTGCCTCCAGGTCTTGCTGAGTGCTCCTCTGCCCAGCTCATGCAGTCAGCAGGCTGGGATGCTCTGGTGTTCCTGTCGGGGGTCCTGACCGGTGCAGAGTGTTGCTAAGCCAGAAGCACCGTCGATTCCAACTGTCTTTTTCCACTGAAAATGTCAGTGTGAACACGTCCGCCCCCGTTCAGCTCTCCTGCCTCCCAACCCTCTCTCTACCTCTCCCCGCAGGGTGGCTTTCCTCACTACGGGGAGGTCAACAACGACTTCCTCATGCTGAAGGGCTGTGTCGTGGGCACCAAGAAGCGAGTGCTCACTCTGCGGAAGGTGAGAGCACGCCGGGCACCAGGGAGGGAGAGGCTGGAGCTCCTCGGTGAAGGATTTGCCCCTTGGAGTTCGCTGCTGGCTCCAAACATGCACTGCATGTGGCAGCAGGGGTTTCGCAGAGGGGCAGCCCTGTGCAGCTCTCCTTGCCATGGGTTTCTGCTTGCAGCTCGGTCAGTCTGCATTTGCAGCTAGGTGGATCGTGGCTGTGTGCACGCTGCTGCATTCTCTCACTGCAGGCAGGAGCTGCAAACCTCTGAGGCTGTGGAAACCTTGGCCATAAGCAGACTGCGAGGGAATGAAGTGCTAAGTGAAGGGCAGGCTCATTTCAGAGCTGCTTTGCAGTCCAAGGCCTCACCCGCTGCCTGACCACCGGCTGCTGCTCTGAGGAAGCAGATTTTCATGTCTAAGGGGTGCTCTAAGATATTTTAATGCTGCTTACATCAAAGCAGGTGCCCAGATTTTTCTTTGGCAAAAATAAACCTAATGCATTGTGACTTCTCTCTTCCAGTCCCTCCTGGTGCACACAAGCCGCCGCTCTCAGGAAGTCATTGATCTCAAGTTCATTGATACCACTTCCAAGTTTGGCCACGGCTGCTTCCAGACCGCTCAGGAGAAGCGGGCTTTCATGGTGAGTGGTATCCCGTGCCAGCTCCAGCTCCCAGGCCTTGCTCACAGCTGGGCCTGGAGCAACTCACTGACTCCAGCCAAGCATCTGTTTCTAGGTACAACAACAGCCAAGTGAGTGATCAGGACTGTCTTGCCTGAAAGACAGGCATGAATGCAATTCACACACTAGAAATTATGCTAAAGAAGAACATGATGGTTGTGTGAGTGATCCAGGACAGCCCAGCTAGCAAATAATTTACCATATGGCCAACCAGTTTCCATTCACCGCAGGAAGTTTTAAACAAGCAGTTAACTTGGCAGCTGTTGCAGTGGACATATGGTCTCTTTCACCCATAATTGTGCATTTCTTTGATTTGGTTGGAATGATTTATAGCTTTAATGTTCTTAGGAGGAAAAGGCTGGGTCAAATTTAACCACAATCTTGAGATTCTTTTGTCAGGAAGCTTTTAAAAAGGCTAAGCAGTATATTTTTCTTAAATCCAGTGCAAAAAAATTCAAAATCCAAAACAAGCAGAATTTCCTGGATAGATTTGCAGCCTATATCAGCCTGGTCATAAGTCTGAATATGAAACTGAGGAAACATTAAGCGAGCCAGGTCTTCAGCCAGCATAAAGACACTTCCTGGACACCATGCAGATGTGAAGCAGGACCTGCCAGCCCTAAATCCTGTGCAAAATTGTCTAAGCTGCCGGGAAGGAGGACTGGTTTTTCAGTGCCTTTGCAGAGCTCTTTAGGCTTGCTTGCCTTCAGCTGAGTGTTAGGAGCTTGTTCTGGAGTGAGTGCCTCTGTGTTCTGCTCTTGCTGTCACTGTAAGTAGCTGTGACATGGTCCTTAGTGACAGGAGATGTTTCTACCTTGTTGGAGATGTTTATTTCCCTATTTTCTGCTGTGGGATGAATGTGTCCTCCATGTTTAAGAGGGTAAGATTGATTTTGGCTGGCAACAGAGGAACAACAGGAATTCTCATAACGTGTTTCCAGGTTGGTCCAGTTCAGCTCTGTTTCTTAGCTGCTGGAAACCCCTGCACCTCTGCTGACTTGGCTGATGAGAACCTGCCCCCCTGGCTGTGGGTGGCCTTGCCTCATCCCGGGCTTCCGCAGCCTCCTGGGGGCTCCTGGAAGGAATCCTCGGCACAGCTGCTCCCCTCCGTGCCCGCTGCCAGGCTCAGCAGCAGGGCAGCCCTTGCCACTCGGGCTGCTTCGTGCTGCCCACGTGAGCCAGCTGCTCGTGCAAGGGCAGTGATTTTCTGATTCCTCCCAAGCTCGGAAGGCCCGTGCGGATGCTGGTGAATGAGAGCACGGAGCTGCCAGCCGGGGAGCAGCCTTGCACGGCAGGAAGGGGCCAACCTGCTAGCCAGGTCTGTGTGCCACAAACACCCTCACCTCTCCTCTCTGCTCTCTTTCAGGGTCCTCAGAAGAAGCACTTGGTGAAAGAGAAGCACGGGCAGCAAGAGCTGTAAGGGCTGAGATGTGCCCGGCTGCTATAACTGGGCACCTTCAATAAAGAGGGTTCGAGCTCTGCCTGCTCCCTGCCTTCCTTCCAGAGGGATCACGTTGTCCATATTCAGTGGACAACTCTGCGTCCCCCAGGCTCTTTGATACATGGGGATGGGACAGGTAGCACTCAGAGCTACCACCACGTGTCTGCTTTGTCCTTCGGATCCTCCCTCAACTTTTCCCAAAGAACTTCTTCACTGCCTGCCTTCACCTAACCCATAGTGTAGCCAGGGTGGGATCAGATTCCCCGTCCTGTATTCCAGAAGAGAGCAGGTACTAGCATTTTTGTCCAGCTGCAGCTGGGAATGCAGGGCCTCCCCATCCCTTGGTTCTCCCTGGTTTCAGTGACAGGGTTTCTGCTCGTGCAGTCTCTCACATGCACACACAGACATACACTCCTCTTGGCAGCATGACTTCCAGCTGCACTGAGCCCCACGATCCCGTCCATGGGAACTCGCGTACACTGAAGTGCCTCCCTAGGTAAAACTGGGCAGTGAGGGATTTATTCAGATTTTTTGGACTCGTTTCCCACCTGTGTCTTCCTTGCAGCCCAGCTGCCCACAGGGAGGGTAATGACATGTCCCGGAGTTGTCATCCCTGCTGATCCAAGATGTCCCAACTCCTCAAGCGCAAAAACAGTCCGGGTATCCTGGATACTCCTTGGGGAGGTGGAAAGCCCAGCTCTCCACTGCTCCAGGGCTGCCCCCTTGGCCACCTCGTGGGAGGTGGATGAAGTCCTTGGGTGTCTCCAGGAAATCCCATCCCTTGGAGTCTGGTTCTGCTCTGAACCGGAGCTTGCAATAGGGGAGGCAGGAGCTCGTCTGAGGTGCGGATGGTGCCAAGGACGAGCTGAGACGCTCGGAGGTCACCGTGTGATGCAGCCAGTGGCCGAGCCCTGGCCAGTTGGATGTCCCAGTGAGGTCCCAGCCCCGTGCAGTGTCCCCAGCCCCGCGCAGCGTCCCTGCCCCGCTGCGGGGACTGCCCTTCAGAGCCTTCTCTCCTCCCTGGCCGGTAGCTCCCTGGGGAGCCCCCCGGCGCCTGGCTGCGGATCCAGGCCGGAATGCATGATGGGGATGATGAGATCGTCCATGTTCGGCATCACCAAAACTTTCTGAAGAGAGGAAGCCAGAAAAACAAAGCACTAATAAGCAGCTTTAAGTAACACTGCCTGAGGAATGAGGTTGCTGCCTGGAAGTGACCTTGCAAGGAAGAGGCAGAAAACAAACCCTTGGGTGCCTGGTGATGGCAAATCTCCCAAGCATTCCCAAACGGGAGAGGATGGGTGAATCGGGTCCTTTGGGACACATCTGCTGGACACTCCTAATCCATCCTGCTTTGGGTAATGCTGGGCACATTGTGAGAAAACAGCGTTTCCTCAAGCACTTGGGTTTGACAACCCCAGCTGCTTCTTGACTGTACTAGGAGGGCCAGAGCAGGCCCAGTGTTGGGTTGTCCTAGGTATAAACCAGGTCCAGGCCTGGTCTCGGCATTCCCGTGCTTTGGGGGCCCAGGTGATGCCACGGAGCAGCCTCGGGCTCCGCGCTGCCGTTGCTGCCTCCCTGCTCCCGGGCACCTGGAACTCGTGCTGCAGCCTCCTCTGGATCCACTCGGTGACGTGCAGGAAGGTGACCTCCCGCTCGCCCAGCTTGGGACGCACCCGCAGCTCCAGCTGCGGCGGCGCGCGGAAGCCGTACCTGGAGGGAGACGGGAGAGCGTCCGCATCCCCCCGCGCCGCAGAGCTGACGGGCGGCCGGACCCCGCATCCCGGGAACGGGAGGCCGAGGTGCTGGGCTCTGAGAACCGCCCGGGCAGCCCGGCCCTGGCTCGAGGAGCAGCAATCCCAGAGCTTGCTCCTCGGCCAGGGCACAGGGAGCAGGGGATGCGGGGCCAGGGCACAGGGAGAGAGGGATGCAGAGCAGGGGTGCAAGGAGCAGGGATGCAAGGAGCAGGGAATGTGGAGCAGGGCAGCAGGGGACATGGAGCAGGGATGCAGGGAGCAGGGGACACAGTGCAGGGAGCAGGGGATGCAGAGCGGGGCACAGGGGATGTGGAGCAGGGATGCAGGGAGCAGGGATGCAGAGAGCAGGGGACGTGGAGCAGGGGATGTGGAATGGGATGCAGGGAGCAGGGGACACGGAACAGGGGCACAGGGAGCAGGGAATGTGGAGCAGGGATGCAGGGAGCAGGGGACATGGAACAGGGGCACAGGGAGCAGGGAATGTGGAGCAGGGATGCAGGGAGCAGGGGACACAGAACGGGGCCCCGCGGCCATGCGCGGGGTGCAGGAGGGCCACGTACCACACGCGGTCCGTGGGCGGCGGAGGGACATTCACAGCCAAGGTGCCCGCCAGCTCCTGCACCTCCACGGTCAGCAGCAGCGGCGTGTTGGACACCTCCTCGATCTTCTTCTTGATGAACTCGTTCTCGGTGGCCTTCTGGAAGCACCTGGACTTGGCGATCTTGTCCACGAAGCGCAGGATCTTGCGGCTCGTGCTGCGGCCGCCGGCGTGGCTGCCCGGCGGGGACGGGACGCGCGGCTGAGCGGCGAGGCGAGGGCCGGACCCCCGCGGCCGCGTCCTGCCCTTCCTCACCCCTCCGCGCCGGGCGGGAGCAGCTTCTCCCCCGGGGGCTCCGTGCCGCAGGCGTCTTCCTCACCCGAGGAGCCAGCGCTGGACGACTCGGCGTCGCTGTCCGCCAGCAGGCAGAGCCGCGGGCCGGCCCTGCGAGCCGCGGGGCCAGCGTCAGCGGGACACCCGCCACCGCTCCGTGTCCCATGGGTGTCCCCGCTCCTGGCTGCTCCGTGGGGGATGATGCCCCCCCGGATCCCCTCGGAGTGTCCCTCGTCTCGGAGCTTGTGCCCTGGGGACTACAGGGCTGGGTGGCCCGGGGGGACCCCCGCTGTTTACCCCTCTGCTCCTGCCTCCGCCGGGCCGCTCTCGTCGGCAGCGCCCTCCCTGCCCAGCTTGCACAGGTTCATCTTGGTCTCCAGCGTCATCTGCAGCGCCCCGCTGTAGGTGACTGCCACGTCCACCCAGAGCCCTGCGGGGAGAGCGAAGGGCTGAGCCCCTGGCCCCCAAAACCCTCCCTCGATAACGGCAGCCGTGGGGCCAGCCCTGCCCTCGGTCCCCGTGAGGCTGCGGGGCTCCTACCTTGGTCATCGACCACGGGGCTGGAGGTGCCGAGGATGGAGGGGATGGAGGTGCCCATGTCCAGCTCCGTCAGCGTCAGCTCGTTCATGAAATACGGGAGCTGGGGCAGGGAAACCACACGGGGATGGTCACAGCGATCCCAAGGCGAGATGCAGGCGATGGAGACGGAGGAGCAGGAGAGGAGATGGGGCTGGGGGTGCCCCCACCGCCCGCTCGTCCCCCTCACCTTGATCTTGCTCAGCTTCTTCTGGATCTTGCTGGAGACCTGCTCGGCCCAGTAGGGCTCGCGTAGGAAGTCCCAGAAGACGCGGCCCAGCAGCGCGTTCACCCAGGCCACGCGGCGCCCGCCCGCGTCCCCGCCGAGCTGCGGAGAAGCCCCGGGGACCTGGAGCGCGAGCCGGGGCCGGCCACGCCGGGATCCCGCTCTGCCCGCGCGCTGTCAACCGGGAGGAGACGGGAAGCGACGGCACGTGGGGCTTTCCCTGCTCACCTTGGGGGCCGTGGGGCTGCCCCCCGCCTGCGCCGGCACCACGCGGGCCATGTAGGTGCTGTAATCCAGCAGGATCTTCTGCCGGACGTGGCCCGCCAGCTCCCTGGCTCTGACGGCAGAGGGGATGTCCTCGGTGCTCCCCGCGCTGCTGCCGGCGCTGGGGCTGCTCTGCAGAGCCAGGCCCACGCCTGGGGACACGGGGGACATGAGAAGGGCGGCCGGAGCGAGAGGAGGGAGCGGCTGTGGGAGCGCAAGCCCTGGGAGAAGTGTCCGTGCGGAGACACGGTGCCAGCCACGGTGCATGTGGGGTGACACACAGCCCACACGGGCTGCATGCATGGACATGTGCAGCCCAACCGTGATGCATGCTCAAAGACATGCAGTGCTGCAGTGTATGCGCAGAGATGTGTCACCCATTCATGATGCATACACGGATACGTGTCACCCATCTGCGATGCACGCACGGAGATGTGCAGCTCATCCGCCATGCATGCATGGAGATGCACAGCCCACCCGTGATTCATGCATGGAGATGCACAGCCCATCCCCGATGCACACACGGAGACGAGTAGCCCATCTGCAATGCATGCAAGCACGACACACTATCCCTGGAAGAAGGACAAGGATCCCCAAGGCTTTCCCTGCTGCCGCACATCTCCTTGGCTGGCAAATCCCATGTTAGGCTCCTCCATGCCCCCAGTCCCCGTCCTGTCCCCATTGTGTCGCTCACCCGTCCTGCCCTCGCCGTGGCTGCCGCCCTGGGTGCCGCAGCAGGCCCTGGCCAGGTGCTGGTACCACTCCTCCTTCTCCCTGCCCGTGCGCCCAAAGAGGTAGAGGGACCTTTCCTGGGCGTCTCCATCCACGTCCCGTCCCGGCGCCTGCGGCTGAGCCCCCCGCGGGTCCGCGTGGGGCTCCGTGGGGAGGAGGACGTGGATGGGGTATTTCTTGTTCCACATCCTCTTTCGGGCCAGGCCGTGCGGGGCGAGCGAGACCTGCGGCGGCAGGAGCAGCGCTGAGCCCGGGCCAGCCCCGGGGACGCCGGTCCCCGCCGGGCGCGCTCACCGTGGCCTTGCTCACGTCGAGGCGGCGGTGGCCGTCGTGCTGCTCCCGTCGCGGGTAGGAGAGCGTGAGGGCGGCCCCGCGCAGCGTGGCCAGCACGGGCTGCGGCGCCGGGGCGCCGGCCGCGCCGTAGGCAGGCGCCGCGAGCAGCCAGCCCTGCTGGGGACGCAGAGGACACGCGGGGCTGCGGGCACCGGGCGCCGCGCGGCCCCCGCGTCCCCGCGCCGCCCCGCTCCTACCTGCAGGCCGCCGGCGTCGCGCGGGCGCACGCGGGGCCGCGCGCTCGGCGTCGCGCGGGGCGGCCTCGGCGCCCACAGCAGCGCCAGGAGGAGGAAGGCGACGGCGGCGCCGCACGCCAGCCCCGCGCAGAGCCCGGCCGCGAAGGGCGGCAGCGGCAGCACCAGGTAGCCGTAGGCAGCGGCGGCCACGCAGCACAGGGCCCGGCCCGGCACCGGCGCCCCGGGACGTGGACGTGGCTGCGGCGGCGTCTCCGGCGGCACCTCCAGCACCTGGATGAGGTCCCCGTCGGAGCGGATCTCGTAGCGGCAGCTCGGCGCCGGCGCCCAGGGGTGATCCCCGCTGATGCTCCCGTCTCCCGAAAGCCGCCTCCCGCTGTCCCGGATCCCGCTGTCCCCCGATGCCTGGGGACCAGCGTGCCGGGGGCTGCCGGGGGCGGCATCCCCGCGCCGCGGGGAGCCCGGCAGCGAGGCCGGTGCAGCCTCCGCGGTGTCCGGCGCCCGCTCCACCGCAGCTTGCATGGCTGCAAGGGAGAGAGATGCTCAGCAGGGCCAGGGGAGGATGTGTCCCGCAAACGATCCCTGCAATGGGAATAACCACAGCCCGGCACTCGGCCGCAGGGCTCAGAGAGCCGGGATCAGGAGCTAGGGGTCAACGGGAGCTTCCCGCATCGATGCATCCCTGGAGACTCCAGCCAAGCGCCCCGGGGAGCACCGAGCCTGTGGGTGCAGCCTTCTCCTGTGGCCACCCGTGGGCTCGTGGATGCCTCACTAGCTACACTATTTGCTATGTTTCTTATATTCATTTTAAAAGGTATTTTTTTTTGCACATCTTCCTCTCGGCCTGCAGATCCTGCCAGCCATGCAACAGCCCTGCCTGTGTTTTGGGGTAGTTAATCTCGCAGCATGATTTTTGCTGGGGGCCTGGACTATATTAACAAATCTTCCTAGGCCCTCACAGTGGAAGGCTCAGCATCACCACGAGCCCCTTTGGCTCCCCTCACCACATCTTGTTCAACCTCATACGTTGCATTGACCTCAAGCCAAAAGCAACCAATTTGCTGCCCCGTTTGATCAGAGGATGCTCCAGGAGCAGGGGTGGCCAGCCCAGAAACCTCTGTTTTTGCTAGATGTGCACAAAAGTCACCATAGAGCAGAGCTCCCTTTGCCCTGAGCCATTCCTGGCCGTGGAAGCTGCGGCTCCCTCTTCCCAAGCCTCCAGTGCCACGATCCCACCCCAGCCAGGGCAGCAGCGCTCGGGCTCTCATGGGCTCTGTGGTTCATCCAGGGACGGTGCTACCACCGCTCTGCTTCCCTTGGGTTTTATAGGCTAAAAAAGAAGGGAAAAAAAAAAAAAAAGCAGAGAGAAGAAACAGCCGGTTTCCTGAGAGACCATGAGCACCAGGGAAGATGCTGATGATAACAGGCTGGCACACGCAGCCGTGTGTGGCTGGTGGGACCGCGAGCGTCTGGGGGCTGCACGCGGGGTCCGCGTCCCCCACATGCAGTGTGCTCCAAACGCTCCCCAAAAGCGGCCGGGACAAGTCCAGGGCCCCAGCAGTGCCCCAGGGAGGATTCCTGCTGGAATCATGAGCTGCTCTTGGAAACACCCTCACTACAACCACTGCGCAGAGCCTCAACCAGACCCGAACTTCTGATTTCCAGACCCTGCTCTGGGGTCAGGCTCGAACTGAGTTCTGCCGCGACTTAATGCAGAAACAGAGACAGACTGCAGCTGGGATAGCCTGGAGCCTCCAGCATTGCTCCCAACCACCCTCCCTGGAAAAACATGAGGCTTCAGGAGCTTCAGTGGGATCATTCAAACCATTGGGGATCGTCTGAACTGTCCCTCCTCCGGATTCAAGCCCAGAGGTGCCACTGCTGAAGGCAGCGGTGCACTCAGAGGGGTTTCACCAAGCTGGTACCTGCCCCATGAGTGCTTAGCGCATGCATTACTGCCAGATGAGCCCTTGCCAAACTGTCGGCTGCACTAGAATCAGAGGAGGTTAATAGAAAAACTTTCCAGCATCCTGGAAGGGCTGGCATTGAGGGCTTGAGTCCTGCCTGAGTGAGTCATATGGGATGAAAGTGTGACAGAGGGCCGGAGGGGTGCCCCACGGGATGCAGAGGTGCCCCAAGCGATGCAGAGGTGCCCCAAGGGATGCAGAGGTGCCCCAAGGGATGCAGAGGTGCCCCACGGGATGCAGAGGTGCCCTGTGGGATGCAGAGGTGCCCCACGGGATGCAGAGGTGCCCTGTGGGATGCAGAGGTGCCCCACGGGATGCAGAGGTGCCCCAAGCGATGCAGAGGTGCCCCACGGGATGCAGAGGTGCCCTGTGGGATGCAGAGGTGCCCCACGGGACGCAGAGGTGCCCTGCGGGATGCAGAGGTGCCCTGTGGGATGCAGAGGTGCCCCAAGCGATGCAGAGGTGCCCCAAGCGATGCAGAGGTGCTCTGCGGGATGCAGAGGTGCTCCATGGGATGCAGAGGTGCTCCGTGGGATGCAGAGGTGCCCCGCGGGATGCGGGAGTGCTCCGCAGCACTCCTTAGGATCTGGGGACCTGCACCAAGGGCCATAGAGATCGAGCACCAAGGGGCAAGAGGCAGGGATGGCATCTGCAGGTCCCCGGCAGTTTTGCTGCTGCGTTAGGAAGCAGCACAGTTTCCCTTCAAACCTGTGACCAGCTTTGAGTCATCCCAGAGCCCATGGATAAGCGCAGGAAAGCAGTGACTCGCGGGGGCTGATATTCCCGATGGTAAAGGATGCACCTTGCCATGCGGGGCTGGCCATGGCTCCCTTGCCAGTGCACGGCCTTGTCCCCGGGTGTCCCCCCAGCTCTGCCCACCTCTGCAGATGCCCCCGCACCCTGTGCTGCCACTCCGGGCCTCGCTGAGGCTTCCCCGCTCACGGCACCGATGGGCACCGCGACCACTCGGGGCTTCCCTGGCCCCGCTGCAACTGGTACCTGGGGCAGCGCTGGCACCGCCGCTCCCGGGCCGGTCCCGGGGCTGGGGAAGGAGGAGAGGAGCCTGCGGAGGAGCTGGGCTGGGACCGAAGCCGAAGCTGGAGTCAGAACTGAAGCTGGAGCTGGAGGATCAGTGCAGCTGCTGCAGGAGGGGAACTGGTGCTGGAGGAGGAGGAGGAGGCTGGTCCTGGAACCGGTGCCGGAGGAGCAGACTGGTCCCGGTGCTGGTCCCGGTGCTGGAGGAGGAGGCTGTTCCCTTACCGGACTTGGGGAGCAGGTGCTGGTCTTAGTGCCGGTGCCGGGTTTGGGGGATCAGTGCTGGTCCCGGTGCTGGTCCCAGACGCGGTGCCGGGCAAGGGGGGCCGGGCTGCGCTCGCCCCGCTCCAGCCGCCGGGGCCGGAGCATCCGCAGGGGCGCGCGGGCCCCGCTCCGCCCCGCTCCGCCCCGCGCACCGCCCCCGGCCGCTCCGCTGGGCCCTTCACCGCGTCCTCAGGGCGTCCGGCCGAGCGGCTGCCGTGTCGGGGCCCCGGTGCCGGCGCCTGGAGCAGCCCCGGCTCTTCCCGGGGCCCTGGGTGTCCTATGGGATGCAGCCCATGGAGCCGTCCTGGGAGCTGAGCGCTGACCCAACCGGGCTCACGCGCTGAGGACACAGGTGGCTCTTGGGGGACTGTCCCCAACAGGCGGGGGCTGCATGGGGCTGTCTCCCTGCCAGGCCGCGCATGAGCTGCCGCACCGACTGCCTGCGGATTAACACGATAATCCTCTTTATAAATACACACCCCCTGCAGGATGCACTTCCCCCTTTGCATTTCTGAGCAATTTGGCTTTCGGAAGATGGACACTCCTCTGGTTTGGGATGTTGGCTATTTGCTCTGGTGCTTCTGACAGAATCCTGCTGTCGCTGGCAAGCTTGGAAAGGAGGAAAAGTGGAAGCAGGGGGATGGCAGAAGGAAAAGTGCTTGGGGGATGGTGCCAGCTTATGCAACGCGTCTCTGCACTGCACCGGCACACGCAGACACCTGCATGGCCCTGAGAGCATCACAGGTTGCTCCCGCTCCGGATTAATCCCACACTGTCACCAGCAGCAGGGCAGGAGCTCTGGTGGGGCCTCGCTTTGCCACGTCCCTGAATACGGACCATGAGCAAAGCGGGTTAATGCCCAGGCAAGGCCCAGGCCGTGTCCTGTGCAAGCAGAGCAGGGCTTTTCCCTAAAATATCCCTTAATGCTAAGGTGACCCTTGCCCTGCAGTGCCCGGCGGGCAGCTGGGATTAGCACCAGAGCAGGGATTGGGGGGAGGTACAAATCCCCCCCCGGCTCACTCGGAGCGCTTCTCCCTGGAGCCACGTGCGCGGCTGCAGAGAGGAGCTGTTGTGTCCGGGGGCAGCGGGAGCCTCGGTTCCCCACGGCACCAAGCAGGGACGTTCCCGGGTACTCGCTGGCCCCTTCCCAGGCACAGCAGCCTGGATCCCGCTGCCACTGTCTGCACCCCGGCGCCCCAATGGGTGTCCCCAGCCGCGCTCTGCCTTCAGCTTCCTCAGAAGGGGCACCGGTCATGTGCCCGAGGGCGGCCCGCCGCGGTGTCAAGGTGTTACAGTGTCACAGTGTTGCGGTGTCACAGTGTCACTGTGTCATGGTGCTGCGGTGTCACAGTGTTGTGGTGTCGCGGTGCTATGGTGCTGTGACGGTGTGGTGTCACAGTGTCAGGATGCCATGGTGTTGCAGTGTCTCGGTGTTGCAGTGCCGTGGTGTTGTGGTGTCATGGTGTTGCAGTATCATGGTGTTGTGGTGTCATGGTGCTGCGGTGTCACTGGTGTTGTGGTGTTACGGTGTCACAGTGTTGCAGTGTCGCGGTGTCACAGTGTCGCGGTGTTGTGATGTTGTGGTGCCACAGTGTCATGCTGTTGCAGCGTCACGGTGCTGTGGTGTCACGGTGTTGCGGTGTCACGGTGCTGCAGTGTCATGGTGTAGTGGTGTCACAGTGTGGCAGTCGCGGTGTCACAGTGCTGCGGTGTCATGGTGTTGTGGCGTCAAGGCGTTGCAGTGTTACGGCGCTGCAGTGCCACAGTGTCGCGGTGTCACAGTGTCGCGGTGTCACAGTGTCACAGTGTCGCGGTGTCACAGTGTTGCAGTGTAGCGGTGTCGCCATGTCACAGTGTAGCAGTGTCACAGTGTCGCGGTGTCACAGTGTCACAGTGTCGTGGTGTCACAGTGTTGCAGTGTAGCAGTGTCGCCATGTCACAGTGTCGCGGTGTCACAGTGTTGCGGTGTAGCGGTGTCGCCATGTCACAGTGTAGCGGTGTCACAGTGTCGCGGTGTCACAGTGTCGCGGTGTCACGGTGTCACAGTGTTGCAGTGTCGCGGTGTCACGGTGCTGCAGTGTCACCGGTGGCTCCGGTGCCCCCCGCAGACCGGCTCGGAGGCGTCTCCGGGGCCGCCCCCGCGCGGCGCCCGCCGGCCCCGGCACCGCGGCGCCCCCTGGAGGCTGCGGGGCGTGGCCGCCGGCTGCGGGGCGGGGCCTAGGGGGCGGGGCCGTGCCGGGGGCGGGGCTGTGGGCGGGCCCCGCCCCGTGGGCGGGGCCGGGCGGTGCGGCGGCGGCGCAGCCATGTCGTTCTGCGCCTTCTTCGGGGGCGAGGTGTTCCGGAGCCACTTCGAGCCGGGTCAGCGCGCCGGGCCGGGCCGGGCCGGGCCGGGCCGAGCCGGGCTGGGTCAGAGGGGCCACCCCTCGTAGGGCCACCCTGCCGGGGGGGGGGTCCCTTATGGGGGTCTATAGGGCCAGAATGAACGGGGGGCGCGGGGGCTGAGGAGGAGGAGAATGTCCCCTATGGGGTCTGTAGGGAGCTCCGGTAGGGCCAGCATGGAGCTGGAGGGTTGGGGGGGGTCCCATATGGGGTCTGTAGGGAAACGCTGTAGGGCGGGGGTAGGGACTGGGAGGGGGGAATGTCCCCTATGGGGTCTGTAGGGAGCTCCTGTAGGACCAGAATGGAGCTGGGTGGGGGTCACAGAGTGCTGCCCCATGCCCCTCTGCCCTACAAGTCCAGGTTTCAGGATGGGAGAGGCACTCTGTAAAGGGGGATAGGGAAATTCTCCTATATGGATTTGGAGGGGGCTCTTCCTAAAGGGTCCAGGCTGCAGAGCTGTCCCCTACAGGGATGCAGGTCTCTATAAGTCCTTGGGGCTTGGCAGTGGGGAGCTCGGAGTCCAATGGGCTTCATCTCATTCCTGGAATGAATCCTGGAGTGTGCAGGCGTCCCTGTCCCCTCATCCGTGTCCCTGTCCCCTCCTGGCCCCCGGGGTCGAGGCCGCCTGCGGAGCTGCTGCCGAACTTGCCCCTTTCCCCTTGCAGGCATTTACGTGTGTGCCAAGTGCGGCTACGAGCTCTTCTCCAGCCGTGCCAAGTACGAGCACTCGTCCCCGTGGCCAGCCTTCACCGAGACCATCCACGAGGACAGCGTGGCCAAGCGCAAGGAGCGGCCCGGCGCTTACAAGGTGCCGATTCGAAAGTGCTCGGGAAAAGGAACAAAAAAGCAGAGCCCTTTTCTCATAGCAGAGTCCGACCACCCTCTCTCGGGAGACCACTTATTGCCGGGCTCTTCTTGTGTTTCCAGGTGTCTTGTGGCAAGTGCGGCAATGGGCTGGGCCACGAGTTTCTCAACGATGGGCCAAAGAGGGGCCAGTCCCGCTTCTGAATATTTAGCAGCTCGCTGAAGTTCGTCCCCAAAGGTGAGGGCTGCCCTGTGAGGGGTTTTATGTGCTCTTCAGCTTGGCTAAGTGCTCCTACAGTTGTCTTAAATCTTGCTTCCCAAATCCCTGCTGTGCCAAGCCTGGGCATGGAGACTGGGCAAAGCAAGGGCAGGGAGTTCCCGACCTGATGCTCACACAGCTGGGAGGATTTGCTGTGTCGTCACCCACAGAAATCACATGGGAAGTTTGGATATTGCTTTACAGATGGGGAACGGATCTGCCAGGAAGGGAAAGGCTGCTCTTGCTTGTGGTTATCACACTGTTTTACTTCCTCTGAGTCAGAAAAAGGCTTTGGGGAACCTTGTCTGAGGGCAACACCGTGGCTGCATGTGCTGCTGTCCTACTTATCGCATTGTAACTCCTGTGAAATATTAACTGCGTGTAGCAAAATAACTGCATAAAGTAGACTGCGGGTTTTGGAGCAAGAAAGGTGGACCCTGATTTTTTTTTCTTTTCTCTCCTCCTTATAGACAAAGTAGAGGACTTGAAGGAGAAGTAAGCGAGCTGCTCTACCCAGCACACCGCTCCTCAGCTGATCCCACGCTCACGCTTTGGGATGGACCGTTGGGTCAACAGGGCACTCGGAGCAATAGAAAACCTGAAGAAAAGAAGCTACTGGTTCCCCCAGGCCAGTTCTCTCCTTAGAAACGGTTCTGGGTGCTGGGGACAGAGCTGTGGCAGGGGAGCCTTGGGGAGGGCAGGGCAAAACGTGGTTGCTGGCGCTCTGCTCCTGCCCGGTGGTGGGTTGTGCGGCTTCCATCGGAGGTTGCTGTACATGCGTTGGACTGATGCAAACGCTGCAGCTCCTCATCCCACCCGCCCTCCTCTCGTCCGCCCGTTCTCTGAGACACCCTGCCCTCTGCCAGCACTGGCTCCTACCCAATCCCTCCTGGTTCATCCCCTTGGCAGTAGCACGTGCGCCTGCCGAGCTCTGGGGCCCTTCTGCTCTCGAGGGCAGCAGCGCCAGGGCTCCCCCAAAGCTGCTGCCATTTCCGTTCATCACCAGCTGCGATCCAGAGTCACTCCGCTGCTGCTTCCAGCGGGTAGCCCTGGATAACAGGGATCAGAGTCTGGGTTAATCTCTGGGTGCTATTCTGGGCTGGGGTCATGGTATGAATTGTCCTATGTAAACCCTTCCAGGATGCTAGGGCAAAGATGATTTTATGATCCTGCTAGACAAAATCCAGGTATTTTACCCTTCTGCACATCTTGCACACAGTAGAGACGGTTCCAGATTTATTGTGTTCCCTGGGCTTGATTCTGGCCTTGCCTCACGCCAGGTCTGTTACTGTGTCAAATCAACCCAGTAGTGTTAACGGTTCCATGCAAGGAAGACCAGAATCAGCCTCAGCGAGTGCCACTTGCATAACTCGGGCTTTAGGAATCACATGTTTGAGTGCCCTTTGCCCTGGGAAGGGCCACGGCGCTGATTTGTCCTTAATTCGCACTGTGATCCTGCCCCGTGTTCAGTTAGACACGCACAGATGGGTGGCAAACCCCAACCCTTGGCCACCGTGAGCCTTTTACGGACCTGTGGCTCCGGAATTACAGTGCACGGGTGGCTTGGCCAAGCCGTGCCGCGGTTCAGCTGCCCTCGGGGCACTTCATGGGCTTTCCATGCATTTTACCTCCTCGGAGACCATGGGGACACTGACACTGACCGCCTGGCGTTCGCTGCTGACCTTGTACCTCTTCGAATACTAAAAATAAATCACTGATTCACTGTGTCAGACAACTTCTTTTTCAAGCAGCGCCTCTTGACGGTAAATCCTGGGGGGATAACACTGGGATTCCTCCTCCTTGCTTTTCAGACTCACTGTCTGCATTGCTGGAGGGTACGTCTGTCTGGGACGTGCGCTGCGTCTGTGTCCTAGGAAATCTAGGACGATTTCCCTGCGTTCTAAGATACGGCCAGAAATCCAAGGGCAGATTTTGCCAGGTGACTCGGAGATGTCTCCCAAGCGTCTCCGTCTCCAGCCACAGACGTGGGAGCCCAAAATCCAGAAATATCCGCCGTGCATCTGGCCTGCTCAGAGCAGTTGGCCTGAGGCTGGTCCGTGTGGTTTTATCCTGCATCTGTCTCTGTTATCCCTGGCTTTGCAATGTGAAAGGGGGAATGTTAGAGCTTTTGGGCATTTCCAGAATCAAAACATTCCTTGGGGAAAGTCTTTTCTTTTCTTAGATTAGCACTTTTACTCAATTGTAGTTGGTTTTGGCTCGTTTCGTAGTTAAATGCTTTTGTTCTGGGTCATTTCTAGACTGAGGTCTGGCAGGGTTTCCTAGGGGAAGGGTGATGAGTTCTGCAGGGTCTAGCGAGAGTTTCCACGGGGGAAACTGGATGTGAGGGTGGAAGCTGCAACTCCCCTTCCCACCTGCAGCGCTCAGGAAGGTCCCGTGGTTGGGCAGAGCCCGATGCCGCGTCCAGGGAATCTGGGAACGGAGCTGGACGTGGCCCGAGCCGGCCTCCCCGCTCCAGCCTCCCCGGGGCTGCTGCGATGGGAAGCGGTGGGTGCCCAGCGCCCATCCCGCCGCGGTGCTTCCTCACATCCCGCTGCCATCCGGGTGGGATGGATGTGGCGCCTGACTGGGCGCTCGCTGCTGCACCAACCACTGATTCGGTTTCAGCCCGAGTTCCAGCTCCTCTCCCACTGCCTGGTCCTCCAGCCGTTGTGGTGTCGCGGGATGCTCCGCTTGGGCCCAGCATCCCGGGACGCGGAGCGGCTTTCCCCGGTGCAGGCGGCCGTTGCCTTCGTGCTGCAGTTTGTGGCTGCAGACGCAGGAGGGTGCCAGCGCTATTCCCGCTCCTTCCTTCCCCCAGAGCGGGCGGGTGCTTTGGCAAGTCCCAGTTTTCCAGGCACAGCAACACTAGGATGCACCGGAGCCTCCTGGCTGGCACAGGGCTGCACTGGGGCAGCCGTATCCTTGGCCAGGCCACCCACTCCGTCCTGTCCCCCCTGCCAGGGACACTGCTGGGTCCCTTGTCCCCACTGGGGACACTGCAGGCACCCACCGGACCCACAGGACAGGACAAATCTGCCCCAAAAGTGCTTTTTTCCCCCTATTCTGCTGCGAGGGGCCAGGCCCCTGCCACGCCATTGCTGCAAGGCTGGACTTGGGCTGCCTCCTCCTTGCCGCCATCCATCCTCATTTGATCATTACGCTAACGACGATCCGGGCTTAATATGAGCGTTTTGCTTATTGGGCAAAAGCGGCCCCACATGAGCGACATGAGTTTAATGACACAGCGGGCTCCGAGGCCCCAAATTGAATTACGTTGCCAGGCTGATGCAAACTTCCCTGCTTGTTTAAAGCCCCATTCGTTTCCCTGCCGTAGCCTCCAGCTGACCTCCCTTTTAATTTTTATATTTCTCGTTTCTTTGCATGGCACCAAGTGGACCTGCCATCCTGACCTGCTGCGAAAGGGCTCCGGAGGGCCAGAGCATGGGGGGATTGAGATTAATTCTCTTAATAAAGACGGCAGGACCTATAGAAATTACGTTACGCAAGGGAAAAAGGAAAATGAGCCGGAGGCATTAGGAAGCTCTAATCGCTGCTGTTGCTCTGGGCAAGTGGGTTTGGACCAAGGAATCGCTTTAATTGCACGGGGTGCTTTAATTGCACCTGGCGCTGCAGAAATGCAATGAGGGCCGAGCACTTTTTTCTTTTTTTTTTTTTTGGGGGGTGAATTACGGACAATAAGTTCCCGTAATTAAAAAGGAAACCCGATGGCACGCAGGAGGAAACCCGTTTCTGTGGCACGCAGAGGGCTGCAATGAGGCACGTTGCCTCCGTCGCGGCCCCGCCGTGAGCACACCTGAGCGGGGGGTGGAAAACAGCAACATCTGCAGAAAACAGCAACATCTGCAGAAAACAACAACATCTGCAGAAAATTCAGGGCTTGTTTCCCCCCCTACACCCCGGCTCTGCTCTTCCTGGAGTGTTTTGGACACGGCCCCTTGGTGGCAGCGGGACGGATGGCACGGAGCAGGTCCCAGCTCCTGCGTGGGCACCGTTCACCCCGAAACACCAACAGCCCCATAGGAAAGTGGGGTTTCCCAAGCCACTTGGTCAAAGCAGGATGGAAAAGAAGCCCAGGAACAAATCCCTCTGCTCGGAAGGCGCCGGGACGCGCGGCGGGACGGTTGTCTGGATGCAAAGCAGATCAGGAGCAGGAACCATGCGGGACGGCTCTGCTTATCCTCCGCCTTGGAGCTAACGTAATTCAATTAGCAGGAACAGTAAATATAGCTCGTTTTAATTTAGATGGAGGGGTTGGTGCAGCTCCCTCTCTAACAGCCGGAGCAGGGAAGCTGGGGGAGGGCGGCAGGGATTCCTGCAAAAGCCCCCTTTTCAGCAGGGCCGGCGACCGCCCCATCGAAGGCCTTGCAGATCATCGGTGGAATTAAATTATATCCTTATGGGATGCAAAAGGAAGAGGGGGAAGGCAGCGGGAGGGAGGAAACGGGGCACGCTATTTAAAGAGCGGCCGCCGGGCCCGGCAGAGCCGCGGCGGTCGACATGTGTCTTCATGATTGCGCCGCATTCCTGGGAGATTATTTCCAAGGCGAGCATCTTTTCTGCATCACGGGCTATCTTTGTTCCCCTCTGACGTCTCCGGTCGGGGCTGGGATTTTATTGCCGCGGTCGGGCCTGCCAGCAGCCCCGCAGCGCTGCCGCGCATCGGCCTCCCCGCTCGCCCGTGTCCCGCAGGAACAGCGCTCCAAGGCGGAGCGCGGGCGGGTTAATCGCGGATTAATCGGAGGGCAAATTGTGCAGGCCCTGAAACGTGCGGGTTTGGGAGGTTTGTGCAAAGCCGCGTCCTGCTGGGGCTCTGACATGGGGACCACGGGGATACCGAGGGCCGTGCATGCGTGGGGACCGTGGGGATGCTCCAAAGCAGCTTCCCACATTTGAGTAATTAAGGCCTTTGCAGCAAAGCCACAGGGAAACTGAGGCTCAGCGGGGCTCAGGCAGCGTCGGTGCCTTAGGGGCACGAGAGCTGCAGTTTGGGGCACAAACATGGGATTTTGGAATGAAGTTGCATTGCTTGGGCAATTGCTCCAATTGCAAGGGCAAGGAGCCCCGTGCTGAGCCCTGTGCCAGCCCCAGCAAGGAAGTGCTGTCCCGCTTCCCAGTTTGCAGATCCCTCCTTCCCTGCCCTTCCGCTCCGGCCCGGCCGAGCCTCCCGTGTGGAGCAGCCGGGTGCATCGAGCCGAACCGCGGACTGCAGAGCGTTTGCCAGGGAATTTGAGGAATTTGGAGAGAAGCCCCCCAAAGAAATTAAGGCCAGATGGGTCCCAGGGAGAAGCAGAGCCCAAACTCTTTCAGATGCTGCTCCCGGTGATGCCCCAAATGAGGAGCTTTCTGCAGGGGGGTTCACGTGCCATGGGCATCTCCTTCGTGCTGCTTTTCCCAGGCTCCGGCGCCCACGTGCTGGCTTCAGCAGCTGGAGCATTCCTGATGCAATGTGCTGGAGTATTCCTGATGCAATGTGCTTTTCTTAAATAAAACCAACAAGCTCAGTGTTGTTGAACACGGTAAGGGATACAAACGAAGAATAATTGTTCCTTGGTGCCAGGTCGGGCGGCAGGAGAGCAGGGGCTGGGCTGCAGAGCTCGGCCTGCAAGCGGGCCGTGATCCGAGCTGCCGAGCAATCCGGAATTTCCCTCTTCCCAGGGAAAACTGATCCTGGAGGGCAGGAAAAGGGAGCTCCTCTCCCCCTTCGTGCACTGCATTGCATGCTGCACCCACGCACTGTGCTGCACTGCATGCATGCACTGCACCCATGCGCTGCACCCATGCGCTGCACCCATGCACAGCATTCCGCCCAGCTCCTGTGCATCCCTCTGGCTCTGATCTCTGCAGCTGCAGCCTCAGGAGAACGATGCCCACAGGGGGAAGGAGAGCATTGGCTAATTAGGCTCATTAACTTATTCATTATATGTTCATTATCGTTAATGGCAAAATACTTTGCTGTAGCAGGGGCTTTGTGTGATTAAGCCTGGGCTTGGTGGGGAGAGCAGGCAGAGGGGCCCTGGGGTGCAGCGGGGCAGGGAGCCTGGCTGAGCACTGCCCTCGGGCCCCTTTGCTTTAGGCCATGCCCCAGCTCTGATTTTTTGCATCCTTGGGAGGCACCAAAAACTGCATTTCTATTATTTCTTTAAATTAGAGCTTGAAGGAAACGGAAGGGTTTGGGCTGCTCCCTGCGTTTACTGGGATGATGGAGACACATGAGGAGGGAGGATCCTATTGAGGATCAGGCTGGAGACATGGGATGGCCCAAACGTGAGGATGGTGATTACAGCACCGGGACCCTGGTGCTTGTTGAAACTTGTGGGTTTGGGGTTTTTGTTTGTTTGTTTTTGCCATGAAAAACGGAGCTGGGCTTTGGGGCTGGGGCTCTGCGGGTGCCCTGGGACTCCCTCCCATCCCTGTGTCCTGCAGCCCCGTGCGGAGGAGGCCGCTGGGCGTCAAAGCGGGCAGTTTCTTGCCAAGGGCTCCCATTTAGACAAGTTGGCATTTTCCAACAACAACTTCCCCTCCTCAAATGCAAACACCAAGCTGGAGAAATTCCCACCGGCTCTAGCCCCGAGCGGATTGCTGGATCCCCTCACGGATCCGTGCGCGAGCTCAGCGAGTGCCGCCTGCAGCACGCGAGGCCTTTCCGCTTCCCAGAGCGCTGCCGCTCGCGGCCTCGCTTCCTCGGCACGCTGCCGCTTCCCGGGCTTCCCCGGGGAACCTCCACGTTGGAAAGTGGATGTTTACCCGGTCGCACGCTGGAAAGCTGCCGTGGGCCGGGCAGCGCCGGCGCAGCCACGAGAGGGCACAAGGTCCCTCCCTGGGGCTGCGCAGCCCGTTCCTGGGCAGATGTGCAGCCACACAGCTGTGCTGCTGGGCAGCTGTTCCACCAAACAGCCATGCAACTGCACAGCTGTGCAGGCGTGCAAGCGAGCTGCCGTGCAACCGCGCAAACATGCAGCTGTGCTGCAATACAGTCATGCAATCCTGCAGTGTGCTGCAGATCTGCCATACAGCAGAGCTGCTGCGCAGCTGTGCAAACGTCCAGCTGTGCCGCGGTGCCCGTAGGCTGCTGTGCCACCATTCCCTGCCCCTGAGCTCCCGCTGTGGATCTTCCTCTCCGCAAGAATCTCTCCATCTTTTGGGAGACTCGGGGGACCTCGTTAAAAACAGAGTTAAGTCTATTAACAGGTTAATGAAGACAGCGTTGATTGCAATCGCACGGAAGAGGCTGCAGCGGTGGGTTGGGACCGAGCACGGGCTGTGCGGGGCGAGCGCAGGGTGAGGAGGAGCTGCCTGCGGGGTCCCCCCACACTTGGGCTCACTGTGGGCTCAACGTGGGCAGTGCTGCTGGCGGGCTCTGTGTGCCAGGGACAGCCGGGGCCAAGAGGGAAGGGCACCCCATGCAGCCCAGGCTGTGCTGCGCCCCATGGCAAGTGCCCTGTGCACCTTTCTGTGCCCCAATGTCCTGCTGTGTGGGCACCCCATGCAGCCCGGGCTGTGCTGTCCCCCACGGCAAGCGCCCCATGCCCCTATCTGCACCCCACATGTCCCGCTGCGGCCCCACGCTGACCCACGGCCTCGGGCCATCCCATCAAGAACCGAACCCAGCGCCGCGGAGCCCCCGTCAACTTCCCACCCCCGCTGCGCAGCGCGAGGGAATTAATCACTAATTAGAGCCCCATAAATTAACAGCGGGGGGGCAAAACTCCCGCGTTTCCGTAGCGCAGCCCCCCCGCCCCATCCAACGGGAATGGGCGCTCGGCACGTGCCCCCTCCCCGCCCCCCCGAGGGGGAGGGCCCAGCGGCGCGGGGCCGGGTGCGCGGGGAGGGGGCCGGTACCGGAGGCGCCGTCGGAAGCGGCCGGCAGCGCCGGGCAGGATGCGCCGTCCGTGCCCGGGGAGCGGCCGCCGATGGGATGTAGCGGGCGGCTGCTGGGAGCCGTCGGGGGGCGCCGCGCCTCGCTCTTCCTCACCATGATCCTCTTCTTCACCTACTTCTTCTACTGCCTCCCGGGGCCCTGCGAGCCGCGGCCGCCCGCGCTGCTCCTGCCGCCGCCCGCCGCGCTCCCCGACGGCGCCGCGCTCCCCGACGGCCCCGCGGGGCCGTCGGGGAGCGCGGCGCCGTCGGGGAGCGCGGCGGGCGGCGGCGGGGGCAGCCGCCGTTTCCCGCAGGCCATCATCGTGGGCGTGAAAAAGGGCGGCACGAGGGCGCTGCTCGAGTTCCTGCGGGCGCACCCGGCCGTGCGCGCCGTGGGCGCCGAGCCCCACTTCTTCGACAGGTGCTACGAGAGGGGCCTGCGCTGGTACAGGTAACGGCGGGGCCGCTGGAGGGTTGTGCCGGTTCCCCGTCCCGGGAATGGTCCCGGTTCCGGCGGCTCCCGGGAATAGTCCCGGTGGGGTCCGTTCCTGGGGATGCGGACGGTCCCGGTGGGTGCCGGTGTCGCGGACGGTCCTGGCGGGTCTCGGTGGGTGCCGGGATCGCGGACACTCCCGGCGGGTCCCGGTTCTGGTGGGCGCCGGTCCGGGGGCGGTTCTGGCGGACGCCGGTCTTGAGGATGGTCCCGGTAACGGTCCCTGCTGTCGTTGTCCCCGCGGGTCCCTCCCGGGTCATGAACCCCCCGGGGACTCCTGCGCCACGGGAGAAGCGGCCACTCGAGCTGTGAACGGAGGGAGACAGGGAAGCGCAGGCGGGATGCGCCGGGATCCGCCCCGGCCGCCGCACTGCGGGGCTCGGACCCGCCGTCGGGGACGGTGGAGGAGCCGGTCCCGGGCACTTGCCGCTGGAGCGGGCGGGTCTGTGGCCGTCCCGGTGCCCGTCGCCGCCGTGGGACGGGAACTGGCACCGGGAGCAGCAATTTGCCTTTCGATTTATCCGGGCTTTGGGGGCTTAACCTTTACCGTTTATTCTCAGTTGTCCCGTACTCCTGCCCCGGCTTCCTCCAGGAGCTTTGCTTTTGTTTAAGTGGCTTTAAAAACAAAAGGAAAAATCAAGCAAGGAAGGAGCTCGGCTTTCCGGAGCTGCCTGGATCCTGGCTCCTCCCGGCCACCTGTCACCCAGCAAAGGGGCAAGGGCAAAGTGGTGGCATCCGAATCCCGGGGCACAAACGTCTTGATTCGCGGGAGTTGCTCAGTTTTGAGGGTTTTGATGGAGTCGAACTCTTGAGGCGATAAAACCCTGGGAAGAGCAGCTACCGTGCATGTGGTGTCTATTAAACTCGCATCTCGTGGCCAAGTCGAGAGTGGCCGGGCCAGATCTGCTCGGCGTGCTAAGTCCCTTGAAGGCAGGGGAAGAAGCGAGTCCGCTGTTTTGAAGCGAATCCAGCCGGGTAGATTTATAAAAGCGCTGCGGTGTTCCCCCGAAACATCTGAAAATAATCAAACGAGGAGCTCGCTCAGTCCTCCCTGCCTCTCCGCTGCGTTCCCTTGAAACCAGCATGGAATACTTCATTTCTTACATAGTCTTCCCAGGGCTTTGTGTTTTGGGAGAGGTTCAACGTAGCAAACCTCACCCAAATAATAACCTGTGAAAACCAGTGAGCCTCCTGGCAAGCGTAACCTTAGGAGTAATTTCACCCGCAGAGTCTCAACTCTGTTTTGCCACATCTGGACTGTAAAGTTGTTGCCTTAGCACACCTCTGAGCGCAGTGAGTAGCACGCTTGCTTTTATGATTGCGTTAATGTTGCTGTGACTTATTAGCTCATTTCCAAGCTCCGTGTGTACCTCCCGGGCCGCACAAGCCACGCGGAGGAGCGCTGAGCTTTGGGGTGATACCCGCGAGCCCGATCCGTGGGGCGGCGGGAGAGCCGACGCGCTCGTGTCGTGAGCGTGGCCTGGCGAGACGCGTCCCGTGCGTGCTGGATAAATGAATCCTCCTCCTTGCGCTGTGAGGTGGGTTTTTAGGGCTGTAAGCGTTGCAGGGAATTTGGCCTGGTAGCGGCTGCATGCTTCAAAATGATCCGAAGCACAGGAAAACCAGGGGAATAGCAGAGGGGATGTTGTCGGCGCGGTGGGATGTGTTACCAGAGGAGTGCAGGATGCTGTGAAGAAGCTGCATCCTTTCTAGTGAAGGAAATCTTAGCGGATGGTTTATTTTATTGCTGTATCAAACAAGCGTGTGTTCAATCATAGGCACAACCATTTTCCTGTTTTTTTGCTGCCTCTCCTGTTTCTCTTTGCGCAAAACCCGGGTGCGCTCCGTTTCTTTTTCCCCACGAAAGACACAGAGCCAAACGTTCAGGCTGCAGTGTGCTCGGGTGGAGGAAAATCGAAGCTGGACAAAAGTTCATTTCTTTTCCCCAATGAATATCGCAAAGTGATGTAAATGTTTTTAAAATACTTGAACTTGCTGGGAAACCAAAATTGCACCAGCTGCTTCTCATGCCAAGAGATTTGGACCAAAGGCACCTGTGGGTTGTTGCTTGTTTTAAGTAAAAGTTTAAGAAAAAATAAAAAACAAACAAACCCATCCAAACCTCCAGCAATATTTCTTATTTCTCTTTTTTTTTTCTCCATACGTCAGTCTTGGCAATTTCTGTCCTGTGGAAGGAGTGTCTGGTTGTATATGGAGTAGTTTACTTTATAATAGGAGTAAATGACTGAAAGCATTTATTCTTCCAGAGTATTTTATTTTATTTAAATTTGAAATAACCAGAAGCCCCCTGTTCAGAGGCGCTTTTTGCTAGCGGAAAAGGAACGTTCAGTTAAAAAGTGGCAAGTGCCTTCTATGAAATTCCTTGAGTTGCTCTAGGTTGAGCTAATTATGAGAAGATTAAACACCTTTTTTCTGGCTTGTAACATAAATTACTTAATGGCTAATCCAAGCATGAAACAAAATTTTATCCTAAAGCAAAATGCTATTTTAATTTTTTGGCACTCAGCACTGCTTAAACCAAAGTTTTTTTTTTTTTTTTTTTTTTTTTTTTTAAAGAGTGTGTGTGTGTGTGTATATATACGTGTATACTTGTTGCTAGTTTATTGTTATGTTTAGGTGCGTGGCTTCGGGGAATATGGTTGTCCTAGCTGAGACTCGGGGAACTCGCTGCTTTAGCTGTTGTCTGTCCACTTTATGGGAATATGGGAGTGCAGAACAGGGCGAATGCAAGTAGTTCCTTGAACGTGAGACACTTCACAGTGATATTTAGGACAACGCTGCAAATGTTTTAAGAGACACTTAGCATGAGGACAAGGGGCCAGTCCTGCCCCTGTTTGCCTGAATCTGGACAAACTGCCCCCAAAACGGGGCAGACCCAGAGGGGCTCCGAGCTGGTGTCTCTTCCTTGGCATCTCCTTCCAGCCGAGCAGATTTTTGTGTGAACGAACTCGGCGTCACTGACTGGGCTGTGGTTAGAGAACTGCACAGAAACGCTGGGGTTATTTTGTGCAGTTTCTGCACAAGTCCGTGCTCAAGCAGCATCCGGGGCAGGAGTTGCTCTCTTCTGGGGAAAAGTTTCTTTTTTGGGGGCTGGGGGGGGCAGTATTTGCAAACTTTGCCTTTGATGCCTTGTTGCCTGTGCAGCCGATGCACAGACCGGTCTCCCTGCTCCATCCACGAAACTCTGCAGCCGCAGTGGCTCAGGGAAGCAATTTTGTACTTCCTTATGTTATTTTTGATCTTAAAGTCCCATCTTCTGCTTTCCCTTTCCTTTTTTTTTTTGGTGTGTGTGTTTTGTTCGTTTTCTTTGTGTGAAATCTAAAGAAAATTGCAGAGAAACAGGGCCGGGCGCCGAGCAGCCAAACAGCCGCTCGTGTTTGTCGGGGAAGCGCCGCGCTCCAGGGCAGCTGCATGCTGTGCTCATAGGCATTGCACAGAATTCCTGACTTTCCTGCAATCCGGGGCCAAAGCGGTGAATCCGTGCCGGGGTGCGTGTCCGTGGGTGCCCGGACCAGCCGGCAAAGTCTTTCCTGAGAGCAGCAAGGGCCGATCGCCGCAGTGGCGCGTTGCAAGCGGAGAGATGCTCATAGGCACCTCTCAGCACTGCCGAATCGAGCTGGACTTTGTTTGGGGCCAAATCTAGCTTTTTACTGTCGTTTTCCCCTTTGGATCTACAATGTGCCGTGGGGAAGGGAGGTGTCCTGCTGCCTGTCGTGCCAACACTGCGCGATGGAGCAAGGTGCTCCGTAGCCCAAGCCGGTGCCGGGCCGCATCCCAGCACAAAGCTGGTGTCGCTGTCCAGGGAAAGCTTTTTCCAGAGACACCTAAGAAACACATAGGTGGGAAGAGACAAAGGAATCTTGCACGGAGTTGGATGGCAGCACTGAGAGCCTCTCCAGGACATTATCTTTATTCATTGACCCCGGCTAATCCGTTCCCCTAATGGACTCGCGGCTCCGCGCTCGAGATCAGCCCGCACTTCGCTCGGTGCAGTCACAGAAACTCAATCCTGGAACATAGTGCTTGGGGTGGTGGGGTGGGATCATTCTCCAGTCTCTCACTTTTTTTCCCTTTTTTTTTTTTTTTTTCTCTCTTCTTTTGTTACAAAACAGGATGTTTTTGTATCAGCTTCTCCCAACTCATTCCCCTAAAGGATCAAAATCAATTCTAAATTACAAAGAAAAAAAATCAGGAAATATGAGAGAAATTTGCAAATTTATAACTATATTTTAAGACTTCTATCTGCTGCATACTCCTTTGCTTAGTCCCCATTCTGCAGGCGCTTGCGCAGGGGCTGGGGATGGTACAAGTGGGTGAGCAGCACAGATCCCGTTTGGATTTTGCTGCTCCCCAGGACCTAGCAGTGCCCATGCTCAGGAGGCAGCCCGCAACACATGCAGAGTTTGCAAACGGCTTTCCCGCAGGATTAAAAATAATTTTTGTTGGAATTAAAACTCCCAGATATTTAAAGTGTTCCCAGATGCTGCGGAGGGCAACCAGAGTGGCAAACTGGGCTTGTGTTATCTGGGGCAGTGCCGGGGCTTTGGTTCTGGCCCCAGCCCATTGGGGTTGACAAGATGCTTCGTGTTGGTAGGAGCCGCTCGTGGGTCTGTGTTTCTGCAAGGAGAAGCGAGCCCGGAGCATCCACGCGTCGTGACCGAGCGTCGGGCTAAGACGATTACGGCTGCGTGTGACTCCTGGCTGAGATTTTTCTGATAAAAGCTGTGACTCGTGGAGTGTGACGAGTCCTGAGCTCTCGAGCTGAGGAATTCTTTCTGCTGCTGTCTCCTCTAAATAAATGGGGGTTTTATATGTGCTGGGCAGTGGAGTGTGCAAAAGTAACCTGAGTTTCTAAAGGATTTGAAGTATTCCAGTGTTGCTATCCCTGGCCACTTAAATAAATAAATAAAGCTGAGCATCTAGAAACTGTAAGGCTCATTTAAAAAGACAGATTTTATATGAATTAATACTTTTAGAAAGTACTCTTTAATCCATGCCCATGCATCATGATCCCCCAAATGACTCCTTTGTAACCTCAGAAACTAGAAATTTAAATCTATAAAAATGAACAATATTTTTATTGTCTATATGCAACTCCAGAGAAGTACTTAAAATGTAAAAATAATATAAAATTTGAGAGAGAGAGAGAGGAAAAAAAAAAAAAGAGGAGCAGTGAAAGCCGTGGTGTTTCCCTTGATTGTGTTGTTAGTGAGAATCTAGAAGAATTGCTGATGAATTGGGTTCAGCAGAGCAGCACCCGAACCCTGTGTCCTGCTGCAGGACCTTGTTGTGCCCCTCAGTACCTTGCTGGTATTTCTGTATTCCTTCTTGAAAGTGCTTTTTTTTTTTTTCCTGGATTATTTTTAGATGTCCTCAGTGATAGAGATGGGAAGGACCAGTGGGTCTAGAAGGGACCCTTATGCAAGATGTGACTCTTATATGGGACTGTCCAAAGATTGCTTATGAAAGAGTAATCGCCCATCCCCTGGGTCAGAAGCTGCAGCTCTTGTTGTGGGGAGGATTGGGTTGCAATAGTTAATTGGCAAATGTGCTTAAGAGCTTTTCCTGACCTGTTAGAAGGACTTTACGGAAACAAGTTTGGGTAGGGATTGAAAACCTGCTGAAAGAACGGCCAGGTTTAACACCAGGATTTAGCTTGAGTTGGGTTTTCAAAAGGCTCCTGAAATCCCTCTGCTTGGAGAGCTCAACAGTACCAGGCTGCATCTCTCATTCCCTGCAGGTCTGCCCCAAAGCAAGAGCGGACATAGAGATTCCTTTCCAATAGGAATTGCGTTGGGAACTGGTTAATAGCAGTTGGGCTGCTCTTGCCCCATGCCAGAGCCCAGGTCAGGTTGGGTTGTGCCTGAGCTACCACCTGGAGCTTCTTGGTCCAACAAGGTGCCTGAGGTTGTCACCTGTGCTGGTGACGGTGCCTGTGCCCACCTGCAGCCCTGTTCACACCAGCGAGCCAGGCCCTGTGTTGCTGCTGTGTCTGTTTGAGTCCTCTTCAGCTGGCTGCTCCCTCCAGCCGTGACCTCCTGAAGCCTCTGAGAAAGAAACCTGGTACTTGCACCTGGGGATGCACAGGGGAGAAGCTGCTGGTGGCCTTGGAGCTCCCTCTTCTCTTGCCACTGTGTTTGGTTATGATTTTATCAAGTTGGGAAGAAAGGGATGCTCTGCAAGGCTTTCTGCAGAGCTCCGAAAAACACCTCTGTGGAGCACTTGTCCTGCAGCAGTTCAGGCAGGAGAAACGGGGGGAAATCAGCAGATTCCCAGATCTTCTGTCTGGTGCTGCTTGGGTTCAGGGAATGGATGTGGAGCAGTGCTCACACGGCCTGGACCATGTTTTAAAGCCAGTCTTTCTTTTCAAGAGCACTTAAGAATTGGATGTGGAAGCAGATAACGCCGTGTGCTCGTGGTGCTCGGCTTTGCACACCTTCTGTGCTAACGGTCCCGGGCAAAAAATTCACAGCGACTCATTTCATTCTCCATCAGCATGCAGCCAACCCGCGGATCGCAGAAGTCTAAATGTCTTCAAAATTACTCATGCATCCCTTAAATAAGTCGCCCTTCATCGGAGGAGTCATTTGAAATGCAAATGGGGGCTGCAGCGATCAGCCCGTCGGCTTTGGAGGGACACGCGGGAAATGGCCCTGTGCTGCACGTGAGATCTGAGAGAGCATCTCTGTTTGAGGACAGGCTGCTTGGGTTGTGTTTGCTACTAAAATAACTCACCCAAATAAGTACGGTGCCAAGTGTGCCGGCCAGGGCTGTTCATAGCCTGGAAGCGAGAGGGGAAATGCTTGAGATGAGCTTTGCATAAGCAGTTGTGCAAAACCGGTGATATTTGGGCTATTAAAGCTCCAGCACAGAAATGCTGTAGGGAGCAGAGAGGGGAAAGCAGCCCTTGGAGAAGGGGATGTGACGAGCTGCTCCTGGGGGTGGTTTCCTGCTCGCTGGTGAGCCGGGGCACCATGGGGATGGGAAATCTGTATTTGAACCTGCAGCGCTGCAGTGGGTGGGACAAGGGACCTCAAGCGTCAAAAATAGCTGTGCATTTTAACACAGAAAATTGATTACAAGCAGGAAAGAATTACATTAATATAGTCACTTGTCACTGGGGCCTTATTAGTAATCTCCACTCATTAGTCTGGAGAGAATAGGAGTGTGACCTTGTTAAGCGTCCTTGATGGGAGGACTGACCATTTTGCTATTGATTTACTACTCGGCCCCCTAAGTGCGCCCATGTGCGCCAGTGCCCGTGCCCCCCGCGCGCACGGCTGCGCAGGACGGGGCCGTGCCGTCACCATGAAGGATTAGCCATCCCCTAAGCTCACACCCGCGTGGGCGCCGGGTGAATCAGCAGCTGCTTGAGACGGGCACCGTGTTGTGCAGAGCAAAGGCAGGGAAGGTGATGGATGGGGATGCGCAGGGAAAGTGACAGGGAGCCTCCCTGGAGGCCCAGCCCCGGTGCTGGCTCCTGCCCCGCGTGGCAGCAGTTGGCACAACGTGCACCGAGGCCTCCCGCACCTCCGCAGCCCGGAGCATCCTGTGAGGAGACCCATCTTTTTGGCCAGGTTTCTAAATGCACCAGCTAGGGCTGGGCCAAAAGCCCCCAGAAGTGGTGCCCAGGTTGCTGCGCACTTGTAGCTGCTGTGCGCTTGTATCTGCTGTGCGCTTGTAGCTGCTGCTCTGCCTTGGAGGTTCTCCCTGGGTTCTTGGGCTCCGGGTGCCCTGCGGTTGTTGCGGATCTCGCCTTGACGCCGCTCTGTAATTCCAAGTGACAACTTGCTGTTGACACCCTGACAGGGAGAAATGTCAATAAGAGCCGAGGCGAGAGCAATCCCCCAATTAGCCACTGCGAGGAGGGGGCCGCGGGGGGCACGGCGAGAGCTCGATAAGTGTCATTGATCCGCGCGAGGCTCCTGCCTGTCGATCGCTACCGGAGGCCAGAGCCAAAGCCGGATTCCTCCCTTGCTGACAAGGCCCCATCCTTCCCCGCTATCCAGGGCTGCTGGTGCCGTCCCTTTGAGCTAGCGGGAGGTGCTCGGTGTCCCCGTGCGCTTGCCGCGAGCTGCGGGGCAGGATTATTCCTCACCCATGGCATCATCCGCTTCCTCCGGCTGCTTCCCTGTTTCAGCGAGCCACGTTCCTTGGCTGTGCTGACCCCAAGAAAAACCAAACCGTTGCAATGCCCGTGAAGCTGTTTATCCACTTCGCATCTTTGGGATCCCATCCCTTATCCTATCCTTATCCCATCCACTTGTCCTATCTTTGTCCCATTTGGTGACAAAACACTGATATCCCGGTATTGCAGACCACGGCAGCCGCAGGGGCTGCCACAAACCTATTGCACTTGGGGTATTCCCATGGGAGCCTCTGTTTTAGGTTAACTTCTACCTAAAACAACTGCGTTGGCTCCACGGCTTGTGTGGATCGGTCCGGGTTCGCCCGTCTCAGCCCATGATCCCCATGTCTCTCTGTGCCCATGGATTCTGCCCTCATTTGCACTGCAGCCTCTCCAGCATAATGTCACTGCCTGCAGTGGAATTGCTTTGTATTTATTTTCACTAAAAAAATGGCAATTCTGGTGCAGAGGCCACAAGAATGATCTTAATGCAGGGGGGAAAAAACAGGCAGTGTCAGACTTCATCAGCCCGAGGGGAAGACGTTGCTGCTGAGCCCTTCTGATAACACGCAGCGTCCCGGCGGGGCGTCCTAATTGACCAGGGCAGGATCTCTGCGCTTAGCGTTCAGCTAATTACCTAGCATGAGAGGGGAGAGGAACCTCTGTCTGAGCCCAATCCCACTGCCTCTTATCATGGAAAATGTTTCTTTGATTCCAGCCTTTTCAAAAGGTAGGTACTAGGGATAGCCTTGTTCAGTTCTGATCTTCTGTACATTAAAAATTCATATTCTTCTACTTCAGAGTATACTGGGAAGCAAGTAAGGGCCTGCTGTGCTCACCAGAGCTAGCGGGGTTCAGAGCGACGTCTCTATCTTGAAACAGGTTAATAAAACCTGAGTTACTGAGCATGAAGCTTGAATGAATGATTCATTTTTAGCATAACATGCTTTGATGATGCAAGATTCCATCTTCTAGAGAATTATTAATTAAAATAATGGAAAGTGTAGGCCTTACATGCCAGTAATATTGAGGCTTGGTGACCACCTGGCTTGGGCTCTGTGTCCAGCTGTGGGAACCTGGCAGCAATGAGTTTGCATCAAGGTCCAAGTAGCTGCCCATGGATGTCAGAAGTGCAGCCACTATTACCCGGTTTCTGTTGCATGACATTGTGGGCCATGAATTATGCAATGGGTCGTGTGCGCAGCATATGCAGCGCTTACCTTAAAGCAGCCCCCAAATGCCATCGTTCTCCTTAGATGAAGCTGGAGCCAAGTCATTGATGAGCAAGAGGTAACAAATGCCCTTTGGAAAAGTGACGTAGGAGGAAATCTGGTGGTAAAAGCCTCCAGAGTTCAGCTGGGAGGCTTTAAGTTACAGATGCTGCTCTTACTATGGCAGTGAAACATAAATATTTGAAGTACAATCTGCGTGGAATGTGGTGCTGGGAACTCTTCCTATTTTATTATGAATCTCGAGATACTTGGTGTTTTTCTTAAAGCTGTAGCTCCTGGAGCCATGGGCCACAGAGAGAATCTTAGCTCTTACTTAAGAGAAGCATCTCCTAAATATGAGAAAACTGAGGGCTCAGAAATCAGAAGAAAACCATAAAGACCGTGTTCTATCTGTATATGCATAGCTATATTTAAAGATGTTCCCATAAACATTGGGATTTGGGGTGTGGTTTGGCTGAAGGTGGTTAAGCTTCTGCTCGTCTACCGAAAAACCTTGGCAAGGATTTTTTTTGCAGAGCTCTGAAGCCAGGCCAGGCCAGTTCACAAACCTGAAATGAGTGTGGGAAACCTGGTGAAAATGGGGTGGCTGCACCTTGCTTTGAAGGTCTGTAGAGCAGCTTGGAGCAGTTGATGTGTCATGGTAGAGCGTAAGGTCATAAAGAGACCTGGTTGCTGTGAGCCCTGGCCTTCTTGAAGAGACACAGCTTCCATAGAGATCTCCTTTTTAGGGTCTTTTTGAAGAACTGGATGTTGGAGCAAAAGAAGGAATGATGGCAAGGTGCTCCAGGGTCCCCAGGAGCTAGACAGGCCTTTCTTGCTCTGGGTGAGTCTTGGCAGACCATTAGCACAAGCACATGCTACCCATTAGTTCCTCAGTCACCATGCAGGACATAGAACTACTTTAAAGAACAAGTAAAACTGTTGCCACTTCAAAACTCCCCTCAGAATTGATGCCAGGACTCCAACAGACCCGTGCTCCTTTATTCTCCTTTTAATTAATTCCTTTGCCTCTAGTGAATTTCCATCTTTTATTCCTGGTGCAATCAAAGGGCTGTGAGCAACAAGTCTCACATTAGGAACAGACCGATCCAGCCTTTTTTTAATCTTCTGTATCAGTTACTTGTCTTTTTCTTGCACTGCCACAATGCATCTGAAGCACATATGCCAAAAGATAACTTGTTGAATGAAATATGGGGCATGCAAAGTCCTGTAGCTGGAATTTTCTCTCTGCAGGTCTCCTTTGCTGGCAGTTTCATATGGCAGCGAAGAGTGAGAGTCCAGATAAACTTGCTCAGATACACAAATGGGCAATTACATGGTTACCTGAGAAGTGTCTGATGATTTATAGTGTTATTAAATGGTGACGGTAAGAGTAGAAAAGATTTGTAACATCTGCATGGAAAATCCCAACTCTGACCCTCACACCCTAGATACCAACATATTAAATATCCCAATAGGCATTCAGGCCAGCAGATCGCTTTGACAGAGATTCCTGCACATCTGGTAACACTTGGCCTGATACTTAAGACCCTGGACAGTATGTAATTAAATGTAATTCACTCCTTGCCCTATTGTGGAATCCAAGAGGACCATTCCTGTTTGAAGGGCGGTCTTCAGAGAAGCCTCATGGAAGTGGAATGTGCAGCCATAGCCAACGTCGGGGTAGGAGCCTAGCTGGGAAGCTGGAAGAAGTGTTTCGCTGCAGGCAGCGCGGGGAGGAGAGTCGTGTTGCAGGAAAGCAGTAATCTCCAGGTGGCAAGAGTCAAGGCTCTTGTTTTTACTCTTGGATGTCTCAATTAGGAAGCAAGGCCTGGTTTGAACCTAGGCCTGATTGAAACCTCTGGCTGTATCATCTCGCTAGCCAAGGGAGCAGCGGTGACTGCAGCCCTGGAGCAACCTCTGTGGCTCTTACGTCTCTTCAGTTGTCCAACGTCACTGTGTTGGTGTTGGCCATCGTTTCATGGGCTGTCCTTGTTCTCTTGCCTTCCGAAGACTTTAGATATCATGAGCAACGAAGAGCTGGATAAAAGGAAGATGCTTTCGGCACAAGTGAGCCAAAAGAGAGCCTGTGTTTGTTGGAGCACAGCACTCACCTGTGCTATTTTCTTGCTTTGGCGTAAGTGTGCTGTGGTGGCCCAGAGGGAATGGCACACACACAGGTGCTTCTTGTGCTCTCCGTGATGGAACAGGTATCTCCTTCCAGATCCTGTTGGCATAAATCACTAGGACACCGCTGGCTTGTGTGGAATCGTGCTGCTTTGCACTGGTGGGGTTCACTGCTTTAAAAATACACTGCAACCTGCCAAACCATGTTATTGTGCAAATGCTGGTTTTAGGCACAAGTGGGAGAAATCTATGGATGGAAGTGGCGGTAACGAGCGTGTTCACTTGCTACAAGTCCATAGTGCACATGGGATTCACTGCTTGCACTAAGGTGGAAATGAGCAGGGAGCGGAGGCTGCATGCGTTTCAGAGAACAGGGGAGAGCTGGCAGTAGTAGGGATAAAAGCAGCATGTGTTTGATTGAATAAATGGAGAAATGTAGGCCAGATGGCTAGAAATGCTAAGAAATGTTTAATAATTTCTAACCTCTTTGCTCTCTAGAGCAAGGTTTTAGGTACTTGCAATCTTTTCATCTCTGCTCAGTTTGCCTCCTGTGTTGGCAACGTTACCCTTTTGTTTTTGAGTAGAGCTCTTAATATTGTTTGTGACCATCAGAAATTTGTGAAATTGTCATCTAAGCATGTTTCAGGAAACAAATTTCTAAGGATGACCCCTTAGGAGATCCTACACGGGATGTTGTGGCTGGCACAGTCCTAAATGTGTCCGGGCTGGGAGCATCCTGCTGTAATGGCAAAGGTCCTGGGGCCAGAACCTGCTCCCACTCCACATGCTGCATGCTGCCCGCGCTGACCAGCTGGGCCAGTTTGAGATCAGGCTAGATGGAGTAATTCTACCAAAAGCTGGTAAAATCTGTGTTGATTCCCAGCAGGAAAGCAAGGTTGCTAGGATGTGCTCACCCTGTTCCAGCCACGGAGCTGGAGCAGAGCTAGATGTGATTTGCCCTGGCTCTCCTCTGGGTCCTATCAAGCTGCATTACTCAACACAAGGAGTTTGAAACCATTTGCACTGCAGGAGTCATCTTCCCTGGGGCAGAATTTAGATCTTGGGTCCTGGGAGTTGCTGCGGTGCTTCTGGCATGGCTGGATGGTGGGGAAGAGGTGAAAGCGAGGACAGAGAACATCCTGGAAGGGCTTTAGAGATGGAACCTGCTTTGCTGTAGAAATGCTCTTAGAGAAAATTTCCTTATAATGGCTTTTTTGGTGGTCATTCACTGCCTGCATTGCCCTTCCTACCAGCAGGAAGGACCAGCAGACCCTTTGGGGATAGTCCCAGCCCACCAGATCCGTGGTCCCCAAGACCTAAGCATATGGATTTTATGCACTTCTGTGGCCAATTATCATGCCTCCATTACAGAATTGTGTTCCAGGAGAGGGTACAAGGAAGTGGTGCAGCCAGGGAATGAGTTATTGCAGGAGGTGGCAAGGGGCGACATTACTGCAGAATTGGGATCCGAATTGTCCCTGGGTGGGTGTAAGCACGAGAGTGGGACTGGGAGAGGCAGGAACCTGGGCTCCATGGTCTCTTATGGCTTTCAACCCATCCCAAGGTTAGGAGCTGCTCTTTCTTGCCAAGTTTCCAAGATGTAGAAGTGCCAAAGTAACAGGGAAAAGGCTGACTTTGCAATATTGCTGGCCAGCCCTTGACGAGGAGATATTTGCAGCGCTGAGCAGAGCTCCTGTGTGCTCTGCTGTGATTGCCGGCCAGCTTTGCACGTGGGGGAAAGGCAGGTTCAGAAATGCATGGGACTCTCTAGCCCAACCTGACCCAAACGGGCATCTCCTGGGGTCCCTCAGCACCAGCAGGAGGGAATTCATCCGCTCTCCAGAAAAGCTGCTTTATTTGGGAAGACACAAGTGCGGGTCCCCGGGAGGCTGGAAGAGGTTCCAGCACAAGCGGAACATCAGGGATGTATTTTAATGCCACCTGGAGTGACATTACACACTTAATGCAACCGGTGGCTTTAGGAGCAGCTCAGGTGGGATCTTGGTGCTGGGGGCTGGAGGGGAAACCTGCTCTTCTCGGCATGTGTTCGCGCAGATGGTTTCCCTTCTGGGCCTTATACTGCCAGATGAGAGGAGATGTGGTGAGACCAAATTTGCAGTTTCATTCCAAGCCACTTGAAGCTTGTTTTGTTGTGGTCAAAAGTCTAATTTTCTTCGAAGCAGGAGTCTGTATTTTTTTTAATGTAAAAAACATGATGGTCTTCCAAATTAAATTTTGAATTTTAATTGGTGTTTTGAAACTGAAACCACCCAGCGGTGGTTACTCTTCAGAAATGCCAGCCCTCATTCTTTGTGAGCTTTGAGCAAAAAGCGCCTAGTTCTCCTTGAGGTGAGAGCCATCAAAAGAGCAGAAATTGCAATTCCATTAGGTTGGAAATCCCAAATAATTCAAAAATAATACCAATCGCAGTTCTTGTCTTACTTTAGACAACATATGGGGGGGAAGATCCATGTATAAAATCTTTAAAGGAAATCAATTGAAAATTAAAAAAAAAAATCAAATTCTGGTTAATTCTTTTATTCCGAGCACTGCGCCATCCTCCATTTTAAATGTCAAGGAATTCAGGGGTCTGGAGAGAGAGTCAGTGTTTTTGGTAACAAATATAAACTGTAGTGGGTTATGGAACTTCAGAAGCTGTTTCTGATTAGCAGCTTTTCTTCTGACTTTTTTTTTTTTTTTTTTTGCTCTTCAGAAAAAGAGGGAAAAGGGATTTTTGTAGCATAGCTGGGCTGGAGATGGGGAAAAATCTGTTTAAAATATGCAGGAACCTGAAAGAAAATCTTGGGTGAATAATAAGTTTAACTGACCTTAAAATATCCCATTGCCAAAAGGGATTCGAAAGTAATACTTCAGATGGATTTTTGATGAGGTTCTCCAGGCCGTGGGGAACAGAATGTTTTACCCAGCATATTTTCTGATCTAAATTTTTAGGGTAACTAGGAAAAACGATTCTGAAAAGCCCACAGAAGCTTTTGTTGTGATTTTGTGTTGCATGAGGAGGAGTTGGGCCTGGCCACGGCCATGGACGGCACTTTCTAGGTTCACTTCCCATCCTTCCTTCCACCCATCCATCCAGGCAGGTAAGGCAGTTCCCAAATGTTTGGGGCATCGCTGCTCCCTACGGCCGGGCGGGCTCGGAAGATGGGATGGAGCTGGGTATTCCTGACAGAGCCTCTGATTTCCGTCCCCCCGTTCTCCTGCTCCAAAGTGCCTCTTCCTTCCCCGTCCTCCTCCCGTTTGCAGCTGGACCCGCTCCACACCGGCTCTCGGGATGGGGATGGGGACCCTCTGGAGTCCCTGTGGGCACTGCCAGCCCCGTGTGCTCTCCAGCTCCTCCCGACAGCGCTGGGTGGAAAACCAGGGCTGATCCCTGAAAAAGAGGCAGTCCCGGTGCCATCACCCGCGGAGCAGGTCCCCCTGCCGGGATGATCCCAGGATGATGCCGGGAGCGCCCTGGCAGCGGATGCAGCTCCGCGGGGCAGCGCTCTGGGCCCGTGGGGTTTGCACCGGTGCCGGCTTCCAAGTCGACCGGTGCCAAAGGCGGTTGCCAAGTTAGGAATGGGAGACATCTGCCTGGGCGAGACCCAGCGCGGGGCGGGAGCCTCCCCTCTCCCCTCTCCCAGCCTTCCCCCTCCGGAGCCAGCAGCCGGGAAGCGGGAGAGCAGCTCCCTCCCTCGGGTGCCTGCCCTTCCCGGCCAGCGCGGAGCCCCGCGGGGATGAGGCAGGAGAAGTCCCAGCTGGTGCGTGGGGGCAGTGATGAAATCCCAGCGGCTGAGTCCGCGGGGGGATCTTGGAAAGGCTCCTGCTGGATCACAACCTCCCGCTCGGCTGCTCACGCGCTGCCCATGCGCTTGGGACCGCTAGCGAGTGGCCGGGGCTCGCGGGCGGCCGCGGCGCTACCGGGAACGCCGCTCGGCCTCGCACCCGTTCACGGTCCCCAGCAGCTCCGGGCTTTTCTCCTCTCGCATCGGGAAGGGAAGGGGAAGCACGAGACGGCTCCGGTCCCGCTCAGAGCCCAGAGCGACCCTCTTGTTTCGTGTCTCGGCTCTCCCGAGGGACAGTGGGGCAGGACGGTGGGGTGAGCTGGGGTTTGGGGAGAAACTTTGCTTCCTTCCAGCGGAGCAAATGGTACGTCTGAAACTTGGCAGGATGGAGGATGATGTTATAACGGGAAACAGGCATGTGTCCATTTACTTTCTAGCTCTGGGTGCTGGGATTCCTTGGCTTGCTTGTGTGAAACAAAAACGGCTCCTCTCCAACCCCAGTGCCAGCAGCAGCCACCAAATGCTGGAGTTGAGTGGTCTGCAGGGCTCAGCATGGAGCTCCCCACCCCAAACAGCCCTTCCTCGCCTCTCCAAGGACTCCAGCCCTTCCGAGGAGAGCAGCTATCCTGCATGAGTGGGATATCGGGAATGACAACCACTGCCAGGGGATCCACGGGTCGATCTTTATGTCTAGCCCCTGCTCCCATCCATCATCCATCCCTCATCCATCACCCATCCCTCATCCATCATCCCTGGGATGCTCACGGGCCTCCTTGCAGATGCCAGCACAGTCAAACCGCAGCAGGTGAGGAAAGGATGGGGTTGCTGCCTTGCTTCTCATCCAGGCAAACAGGCTGCTCAGTCCAGGCTGATTCTTGTGGAGGAAAATAACGTGGGATCCCATCACGGAGCCAGCAGGGCCCTGCTCCCGGCCGAGCTCTCTGCTCGCTGGATGTGCCGCGATTCCCTGCATCGCTCCACCAGCCCCCGAGCTTGTGGCTGTGACCGTTCCCTGGAGCACGTGGAAATGTTCAAATTCTGCTGAATTTAGGAGAGAAAACAGCCAGGTTTGCTCCTCAGTGCCAGGCAGGGAGGAAGGGCTGATGGGGAGTCCGTGCCCAGCACCTCTCCATCCCCACGATCTCCTCACAACCTTTCCAGGGCTCAGGACTTGTCCCATCCGAGAGTTAAGTGCAGTGCATCAGCTCGGGCATCCCCTGAGCTCTCTGAGCACCCGGCATCCTGCTTCCAAACACCTTTCTGCCCATTTCCACTGCTAAGGAGAGGGGTTTTCTTCAAACCCCTTTGCCCAGTTTTCCCGTGGGTGCTGCCCTGCTCCGGAGCCCCCTCAGCAGCGCTCGGAGCACAGGGAGCAGGAGGGAATGCTCCTGCACGGATGCACTGCCAAGGGAGCGCAGCCCTGGGATGAGGCACGGAGGATCCAGCCCTGCTATGAGCTCACCCGCACTACGATGCACCAGAGAAGCCACAGCAGATGTTTGGCTGCTGCCAGCTCTGCACCGTCCCGAAAGGCACAGCCCAAGGCCAGCAGGTCAACGTGCAGCGTGGGGACAGGGTGGCTTCTGAAATGGCTTTTACACGTAGGAACCAAAGCCCAGACGCTTCTTCCCAGCTATGCGTAAAAGCCTACGACTGGAAACGGTACAAATTAAAGTCTGTCGCATTGAAGAAATGCCCGGTCCTTCCCGCTGCTCCTTATCCAGCTTCCCGCGGCCGGGCAGCTGGTCCTGCTTGCTCGCTTCATCCTGCTTGCTGCTAGAGGCGTTTTTTCCAGCATCCCAGCAGGAACGAGCCGCTGCGTTTGGGGATGGACATCAGGGTGTGCTGGGGTTGCCTTTCCTTGGGTTAGGGCAGAAATCTCCTCTCCCTGCCCTCATTTGTGGCAGCTATTGGTGAAAATGTTTAAACTTGCTATTTGTGCCCCTTGTCCCCGCCGCAGTCTGGTTGAAGTTGGCTCTGCTGGCGGGGGCCGGCAGACAGACGGACCGTGCGATTGCTTAAGCCACGCTTCCGTAGGGAGATGGGCTAAAAATAACCCAAATCCAGTCCTTTCCCACAAACAGCTCCAGTTGCCACAAACTGGGGCTTTTCCAATGGAGAAAAAAAAAAAAAAGTTCTTTTTTCAGATTTTTTCAGACCATTCCTATTTGTTTCTGCTGAAGGGAGGAACTGAAGGCTCTGGGGAAGTGGCTGAGCCACCAATGGCATCCAGGTGGGAAGGTGCCCGGCTATGGCTCTCCCTGTGCCCATCCCAACGGAGCAGGAGGATCCAGGGGCTTCATGTGCTTCTCCCTCCTTTGGCCTGAGCCTACGTGTGAGGGGATCGGGAGCGACGTGCGGATGCTGCCGCTCCAGCCGCATTCCAAAGCCAACAGCGGGGGCAGATTGGAGCCCACGGCCCAGACCGGGATGGATCCCTGTGGCTTTTGCCCACAGAGGATGGGGTTGTTCGTGACACATGGTGGGTTGCGGAGTGCGGAGAGACGTCCCAACCCGCACACAGGCCACGGTCTCGAGAGCCGCGCGTTGCTCCTCATCGCCCACCTTCCTGCATCCCGCATCCTGCCATGATCCCGATGGGAAAGGGCTCGGAGCAGCGGGGGCCCTGCCATCGAGGACGTCCCCCTCACGTCACCGCAGTGCCCAGGGGAGGCGGGACCCTGCACTTTGCCAGGAAATGGGGCTTTCGGTGATAGTAAAAAAGCTAAATTTGTTTCTCATCTTCCCTGAAGCCATGTTGCAAATTTGACACAGATGGGGAGTCTTTTTTTCTTTTTTTTCCTCTGGAAAATTGGATGCGTCTTCCCTCTCAACAAGAGCTCTCCTGTGGCAATACGGCAGCCTTCTGCCCGAGGAGAAGCAAAAGCAAATGAACCCAGGGAATTTCTGGCCGCGAGCTGAAGTGGCCGAGGGAGGCACCTCTGGGACGGGCACCGGTGCGAGCCCAGGGCAGCTTGCAGGGGAACAGGCTTGCAGGGAAACCGCACAGCACGAGGAGCCGGTGCCGCCTGTTCAGAAATCCCCCCAAAGCTGCAGTGTTGGGAATGTGGAAGGGCTCCTAGAAGGGTCAATTCCCTTGAAGCCTTCAGGGATGGAAAGGCAGGAGGAGGGCTGAGCCCCTCGTGCCCTGTCTGCAGGAGCCGCGGCTTCCAGGAGGGGACCTGGGGCTTCCTCCGCTCCCGAGCCCCGGGGATCCTTGGGCTGCTCCCAATGGAGACCCAGGGCCTCCTGTCCCAGCCATGGGAGGAGACCACATCCACACCGGGCCTTGGGGGCTCCATTCCCAGCCGTTTCAATGAACGTGGGGTACCCGAGTCCCTCTGCGGCTCTGGACAAAAGGGCTCATAACTGTCCCTGGGAAGTTTTCCAAGGAATCCCCAAGCTTCCCTACATGCCTCCAACCTGGCTCCGATTCATAAGCGCAGATGGATTTATGTTTCCTTAGGTAGAAACAAGACCTAAGAAAACCTGGGTGCGTTTCACTTTGAGCCTGAGACTGTGCGGGGCCCCATGGTTTGTCACTGGGGAGCTCGTCACGTCCCCTGCAAAATCCACATGCCAGAGGCAGCCGGGAAGTCGTTCCTTGGGCAAAACCCGGACTCCCGGTTTGATCTCCAACCAGCAGTTTGATCTCCAAGCAATCGGACCCGGCTAGTGCAGCGTTAACCGGGACGATGGAGGCGGCACGGGCAGCAGGAGCGGTTCTCAGTTTGCATTAGAGCAGCCTGGTTTGTTGGCTTTCAAACATGGACCTCGTCGTCCTTGACTTTCATTCGGGAAGGAAAATGCATCCCCCGCTGGCGGCGGGGATGGATGCGCTTGGGTTTGAAGGGCTAGTTCTGCTCCCTCCAGCAAGGAAAAGCTGGACAAGGGCTTGTTGGTTCAGCTGAGCAGGTAAACGGGCAATGCCCGCTGCCGTCTGCCCGCTCTTTGGATGCGCTTGCGTCGCTCTGGATTGCCCCAAGACGTTTCCTTTGGAGGGCTCCCAACCAGCAGATCCAGGCTCGTAACACGTGTGCCTGGTTTGCATTAAATACCCGGTGCAGTTCCCTTTTCAGAACAGCAGCTACATTTTCAGGGAAATCTAGTCAAAACTACAGGTCAGGCTTCAAAATCCAGGGGCAGCCGACAGGGGAAGTCTCGGATACACATTAACATGCTCAGAGCCCTCTGATGCTCCTTCAGAAATAACATCTGGCTCGTGTGACTTCGCTGGGAATCAAAGCCCTGCTGCTCTGCACGTGTTTGGGGAGCTTCGGGATGGGCTGCTTGGAGCCGGGCTCACCTGGGGGCCGCTCTGCTCCGCAGCTGGGAGCTATTCCCTAATCCTATATGTGACCCACCCCGGAGGGAGCCCCTGGCTCCAGGCTGGCTGCAGCTCCATGGAAATGCAGGATGGTCTCTGTGCTCCCATGGATGGGAGCAGCTCAGGGCTGATTCTCCTGGCCATGTTCAGGTGAGTGGTACTTGAAGCTGGGACCATGATTGGGCTGATGCTCGAGGTGTTGGCCATGCGTTAGGGTCAATTTGAGTCCTGGATGAGGATGATACCAGCAACATCCCTGGATTCCAACTAGGTATAACTGCTTTTTGCTGTTTGTTTGTTTTTTTCCCCTCTCTTTTCTGTGTTATTAACAAACTTACCACCTGGAGGTGGGAGCTTGGCAACCCCCTATTTCTATGTCAGCACCTGGGGGTTATTTGCCCTTGGCTTTTCTTTCTTTTGTGCCTCTGTTTTGATTCCCAGCCCCTCTGGAAAAGAGATGCCCTTTTCACTGGCTTCCTTTCAGCATTTGCACAGAACCTGCTGAAGAGGCTTTTCTTTTTTTAACTACAAATGAAGTCCCCCCCCAAATCCTTGCTCCCCTTCCTTCCCCCCTTCCTCAAAAAAAAAAAAAAAAAAAAAAAATATATATATATATATATATATATATATATAAAGACTCTGTCCCATGGCCAAGTTTGACAGCTTTTCCACACCAGATTAGTTATCCCATCTCTGGAGTATGCTCATGTTTCATGGAGCAGTTTCATCCTGAGGAGGAGAACATCCAAATCAGATGTGGCCCTGCACAGATAAGGGGGGATGCGGCAGCTGCTTCCGCTGTGGAAATGCTCCCGCGCGGACCCGGCTGCTCCATCCATGTGCATGGGCAGCAAACGGGTCCCGCTGCTCCGCATGGAGCCAGAGAAGTTGGTCACTGCGTTTCAAGGTAGCTGCTCCTGGTGAACATTTGGGGTGTTCATCTATAGCCCCTGATGGGGGTTATGGCCTGTTAGTGGCTGTCAAATGTATCAGTTATTTTCTTGGGAGCACCTGACCCACTGGTGGCTTTAGAAGGATGGCTGAGCCTGGGGCCTTTGCTTCCAATCCCAGCATAGTGCAAACATCCTGGTTTTGTCCATTCAAAAGGAGAAAAGCAGTAAAAAGGACCTGGAAATGCCGGAGTCAGCTCTGCTAAATGTTGTGAGGTCGGGAGCTCTTTAAAACACTCCTTTTTGTGGAAGCTGCTGCTGGGTTTCTCTGCCTTCTCTCAAGCCCTGCGTGGAGGCTGTGCAGGAGGTGCAGAATTGAGGGAGAAGGGATGTTATAAGGGGATGAATGGATCTCTCCCTTCCCCATGGTGAGACCTGGAGCATCCTGTGTCCCTGGCCGTGCTGGTGACCACGCACAGCCCATCTGCAGAGCCCACATCCCCGGCAGCTCTCTGTGGTGTTGGAGGTGGCATCTGCGAGAGCACCGGGTGAGGAGGCAGCGAGGGGCAGCCCCATGCGGAGATCAAATACACGCGAACACAGCAAAATTGTGCAGGGCTCTGGGGACTTGTCCTGGGGCCTCGTCAGCATCTGCTAATCAAGCCGAAGCATCTGTCAATTTGCAGGCGAACAGGAAGGTCTCGCTCTGGACGACACGTGCGAGCTCTTCCTTCATCCTCCTGGTGTTTGCTCCCACCGGCCCCGCACCTGGGAAGGCTGCCAGGGAGGAGCCGCTCGGAGCAGGGATGGGGATGGGAAGGAGCCCGGCATGGGCGAGCTGGCCCTGGCAGCAGAGCCACCAAGGCTGAGCCCTGGCTAATTAGCATGAGCTAATTAGCTGAGACCTTGTGGCCCTGACCCAGCACAGCTCATGTGGTGGGACATTCTGCAGCCGCCGCTCCCCAACACATTGCACTGCACACCCAGAATATTGGAGGCTTTTGTCCTTTTCCATTTTGCAAAAACACATTTTAAAATTTGAATGGAAAACAAAGATCTTTGAAATACTTCTAGCCATCTCGGGGATTTGTCTTTATTTTGAACAGTAGTAAGTCTGGCACCTGAACTAGCCTGCTTTGATGCTGCCTGTATGGAATAGTCTGACAGGGAACAGCTGCTCCATAGGATCTCACGGGCTGTTTGAGGTATGGAAGGTATGAGGCTTGAGGTATGGATAGAGCATCCATTTGACTGCCTATTTTATTGGCACCCTTTGCAGCTCTATGCTGCAAATGCCTGGTCTGGTGTCATGCCCTTCCCAAGCAGCCAGCTCCAGGTCCCCTCCCTTTCCTGGCCCATCTCGCTGCAGTGATTTAGAGCCCCATGTCTGGCAGCCCCATAGAGTTTCAAGAGCAAATTTTCCTTATTTATGGAAGTGCCCAAGGATCTCAGTTGCCAGAAGTATAAAATTTGCTGCTGGTGCCTCTGCGGCGTTTGCAGAAGAGCATAATTCTTGTTCTGTGCTTGCAGACAGCAAGGCGAGCATCCACAGCCGGTCATAAAGCACAAGATACACAGCAGGATAGAGCATATTTACAAGGCTGATTCCACTGCAAGGTGGAGTAATCGGCTGGATTATGTGCTAGGGTAGCTGCAGGAAAATTAACTGCCTTGGAAAGAGATTATTAGCAGCCCCTGGAGTCAGCAGATTTCTTCCTTTTCTGGAAGGAAGGAAGCCTTTGTGAATTCCTCTTACTCACACTCGTGAGTGCTGCTATTCTGTCAGCAGTAAAACTAGAAATTGGGTTGCTCTTCAGAACTCCAAAGTGTGTGTGTGTGGGGGGGGAAATAATGGGAAAATCCCAGATATTATCCTTACAATATTTCTCTGATGCCAGGGTATGGTTCAGCTTGGTGTTCAAGTTAAGCTGGTGCAAGTGAAGATGCTCTTGGGTGTTGTGAGCTCAGCACTTGCATCCTGCCACGTTGCTGCCCTGTACGAGCACCTTCAGGAGGTCGACACGTCCCCCTGCTCCTCCGAGCGCCTTGTGTCTCGCTGGGATCTCAAGCAGGGACACTGCGAGCAGGGACAGTTTGCTTTTAGCTCAGCTTTCGCCTCCTGTTGTGCCTCTTTCCTGCATTTCCACGTTGGGAAGGAGGATGGAGATGGGCAGAGTGGCATCTGAGCCGCTCCTGAGCACGAGCCCCTTCCCCACTGCAAATCCGAGCCATTCATGAGCTGAGTCTGCAAGTCCTTCTGCAAGGTCCTGAGCAGTACATTGGAGGAGGTGGATTGTGACTTGTTGGGGGTGTATTTTTTTGTTGTTTTGGTTTTTGTTTGATTCCCCGTGAGGGAGGAGGGCCGTGGCGGACTGGGGTAGCTAACCCCTTTAACTGTGTGCACTGGAGGCTGACCGCGCCAGGGCTCTGCCTTTAAAAGGGCACTGAACCTTCAATTCCTGAATAAATCATCTCCAGTCTGCTGCTCCCTCATCTGCAAGCTGTTTGAGCGCGCTGCATATTCACTGCTGCCCAGGGCCCTCTGGAGATCAGAGCCCTCGTGTGACCTGGGTCACAGGCAGGACACCTGTCACGGGCTGTCCCCTTGCCCCGGGGCTGCCGGGACCTGTGAATCAAAGGGACACCAGGGAGGCAGCGGTGTTGAAAGCGTTTCTGACTGCTGCTGTGCAGGCACAGCGAGCTGTGCAGGGATGGAGGTTCGTGCTGATCCCACATCCCTCCAGACCCCGTGTCCACAGGGTAGTGTGGCTGCGGTGTAGCATCCTGCCTGCCCGCAGGGATGCTCTGGGGCATCTGTTTTGCTACTCTGCATCTCACCTCTTTTAACTATGAAACCGGGTTCAGCTGATTTTACACAGCTGGTCATGCCAGGGATGTCTGCTGCTCAGAAGTGAAGTGTGCTGCTCCTGGGAGCACGGAGTTGTTTGTCCTTGCAGTCCCTTGGTGGTTAAATGACACTTGAGTGCCGCAGGCATCACTGTGGTTGCTGTAGCCCAGGGGCTATGTGTTGGGCCGGAGGGTTGTAGCTGAAACCTTAGGCACTGTGTGTGCCCAAGGCCGTGGCTTTTACTGCATTGTGGTTCCACTCACCAGAGTGTGCATGTGTGTCCGTGCATGTGTGTCCGTGCACGTGTGCCATGCACGTGCAGCCCACTGGAGCAATCAGCTGTTGGAGAGTGACCATGTGCATTTCTGGTGTGTTTATCAGCCCCAATAGCCAAGGGCTGGCAGTGCCCACGGCTGCCTGGTCTCAAGAGGAAAACCCCATTGCACATCCCTGCAGAGGGGCCATGGTTGCCCTCGCGCTCCATGGGGCCATCATCGTGGTCTCAGTGTGTGTGTCCAGGGGAGAGTGATGGACTTGCAGGCAATTTCTGAGACAGTAGGTTCAAAAGCAAAGAAAAACATGCTGGGAATCGCTCGGAAACCTTTGGGGCCTCAAGCTGCCCCTAATTGCACTTGCAGGCTGTCAATAGCAGCGGATTTGATGCAAATATTGTGCAGGAGGAGGGGAAACGACCCTCTTATGTCCCTGCCACTGGCATCTAATATGTCGCACACCGTGGCTGCAGGCAGGGATGGGGAAGGGACCCGCATCCTCCTGGAGGTTAATGACAGCGGCAGGTAGCTCATGGAAAGGGTGACGTTGGCTCTGGTTTCTCCCCTCCTGGTCCCGTCTCCGCTGCGTGGAAGATGCTGCAAGGCTGCCAGGGTCGAGGCTGGGGAAGGACCCGGCCGCCCCCGGGGTGTTTCTCTTGGTATCCAACCATAATGAGGTGAAAAGGAGCATTAATAAATTATCTCCCTGGCTGTTAATTGACGGGTCTCCAGGCGGGGCCGGGGCTGAGCCCGGGGCTCCGCTCCCCTCGTTAGGGCCCCATTAGCACATCCCGCTTCCCTCTGCCAAGGCAATTAGCGCCCGGCGGCCGCTGCGGAGCCGCCGCCTCATTTGCACGTTTTTGAATCGCTGAAAGGCTCGGGGATAACGGAGCGGGGCCGGGGGGGCCTTCGGAGGGGGAGGAAGGAGCGTGGTCTGCCTCGCTCCGGGGGTGCTAGGGCTCCTCCAGCCTCGCAGAGGCTCCAGCAGCTGCTCCAGCCGGTGCCTCTGTCCGTGCGGGGGACAGAGGGACCTTGGGACCCCCTCGGTCTGTGCCCGGGGACCGGGGCTGTCTCTGACCGCGCTGCAGTCGGGGGGCGGGCGGGGTTGAGTTCCCCGAAGGAAAAAGCTGGAAAGTATCGGGAAAATAGCCGGGATTCGGTTCCGGTTTAACAACTTGGTGGCTGTTCTGTGCGGCCACAAAGGCGGCCTTGTCCCCGCGGCAGAGGATAAGCCCGCGCCCGGGATTCATATGCAGATCCGGGCGGTGCTGGTGTCTGCTGCGGGGGATAAATCTGTCCCCAGCCTTGTCCCCTTGCCCCGGCCCGAACTGCTTTACATTCGCACAAAACGGGTTCTAAGCGCCGTCCGGGGCGGCCTGTCACCTGCCTTTGACAGTGGCGATGCCAGCACGGCCACCTCCGGGCGCTGAAGGAGCCTGGCCCTGTGTGACACTAATCTGTCCTCCCGCCGTCCCCGCGCGTCCCCTCTGCTGCCTTGAAAGAGCCCCTGTCCTCAGCGCTGCAGAAAGCTCTCGAGCATGTCAGGTGCCACGGGGCACTCTTTGCTTCTCGCTCCCTTTTGTTGTGGCTGTTTTGTCACTGCTTGTTTTATTTTTAATATTAATGCAGAGCGGTGGTTTTCTTCCCGCTCCTTTCTCCCGCGTGTTTGCAGATGTGCAGGATCCTGCACGTCTGGGTGTGAAGCTGCAAGCGGAGATCTGGACCCGTCACCAATGCCAGCCTTTTGGCAGCACCCGAAACACCCCACGGCTGAGAGAAATTAGGGGGTGCTGCAGCCGTGAGCGCTTTCACTCGACCTCTCTGTGACTGAAAATTGAAGGCCAGGGTTGTGTTTGGACCAGTGCGTGGTGCAAATAGGTGCCTCTGAGTGAGCAGGTTCCAAATGGCTGCAGGGTGATGAGGAGGAGGGTCACCCAGGACAGGTGGAAAGGAAAATTTCACAATGATGCATTGGACAGCTCCCGGGAGCCTGAGCGCTTGGAGGAGCCATGACGTTTCCCAACCCTCTCTGCACATTTTCCTTCCCAAACGTTAAGAGTCTCCTGTGTTGAATATCTCCGTGTGGGCAATCCCATTTCTGGTGCCTATCAAATGCCAGCTGCTTTAATATTTATTAAAAATCGCAATTTATCAGCTTAATGGAGAGGTAAAAGTGCTTTATCCCTCCTCCTAGGCAGTGGCCACCTCTTAAAATATAAATTCCTTCACAGGCTGCTATAGTGTGTCGGCATCGGGAGCTCACGTGTGTACCTGCAGGCAACTCTTCGCACTCCAAAGCTGTTCTCCTAAGGTCAATAGGAATTAGCTGTGAAATTAAAGTTTCCAGTGCTTTTGCTAAACTGCAGCATAACAGAGGCCTGGTCTTTCATTTGCCAGTTTCTGCCAGATCTGCAGAGACAAGAGTTATCAATAATTAACCGGGGTAGTTTAGGGGAAAGTATTAGGGAGTTAATGAAAATGGGAAATAGCGTCATTATCTTGCAAGGAGCTGGGGATTGGGGTGTTTGAGCTGCTAGTGGAGAGCAAAGTGTCGCACGATTAACTTCTTGGAGGTTGTCGCTCCTGCTGCACTCCTGGAATGACGTCAAGGCTGTTTGTTTTTTCCGACCGGTAGCATTGCTTTTATAAAGCCTTTTAGCAAAAGTCTTTGCTTGGGGCATCCTGACTCGTAGGGTCTGTTGAGACAAGCAGAGCTGGGTGTCCTGTCCCCTGCCGTGTCCCCACTAAGGCCATTCCAGGCACTCTCCGCTTGGCCGTAGCCAATTCCCTGCGCATTGAGGAGCGTCTGGGCTAGCTCGTGAGCTCGTGTTTACCGAGTGCTGTTTTTCTGCTGGTGAGCAGCACATGGAAAGAATTGCCGCACTGCTCAGCAATGCCGATGGCATCCCAGGGAAGCCCTGGAGAAGGGCATAAATTCTCCAGCAAGTCGGCACGGAGGAGCTGCATAAAGCAGCTTGGCAAAGCTCGTGATGGGTTTCTGCATGTAATTAAGCATCTCCCAAGGGCTGGGCCGAGGGGCCCTGGGGCCTCTGGCAGCCCTGCGGGTTGAGAAGCCTCTGGGTCCTTCCCCAGGCAGGAGCGAGGAGGGGATATTGGGGAGGAAAAGGTGCTGCAAAGGCTGGGGACCCAGGGTGGGCACCCATGGGTGTCCCGCTGGGCAGGCGCTGATGGGGCTTGTGGCTCCTGTTGCTCCATGTTAGCAGCAAAGCCAGGGAGGGAAAAGTGATTCTGTAAATACTGGCACTGGTAGGGAAAAAAGGAGGAGGAAAAAAAAAAAAGCCACCAGTGGCTTTGGCCTCCCATTTGGGGAGGGTTTGTGCAGGGCTCAGTGTTGCTCACAAATGCTTTTAATAAAGTGTTCTTTCCTGCGTCCAGGGGAAAAAAAAAAAGCCCCAAACCTCAAGTCTTTTCCCATTACATAAGGAACAGATGGTGCTGGGGAGAGCCCTGGCCCGAGCCGCGCGGCAGCACCCGGCCCGAAAACCCTGCCGGGCGCGTGGCCCTCCATCCCGCTGGGTGCCGAGTGAAACCATCCGGCTCCCCAAGCCGGGCGGAGAAAGTGAGCGGGATCCGTGCTGCCCGCTGTGCCGCTCCGTGTCCCGCGCGCTCCGGGCTCGGCAGGGCTCTCCCTGCGCCTCTCCCTGCAGCAGTGCGTGCCAGGGCCCGTGCCCACACTTTCCTCGCTTTTCCAGGAGATTCCTTCCAGCTGGGCCTCTCGGGAAGCAAAGGCGCTTCCCGGAGTGCACCCTGCAGCACTGCACACACGTGGGGCGCAGGCGTGCGGGTCGCCGGCCACCTCTCCCCTCCTTCCCTTCGCGCAGCGAGTCGGCCCCTTGCAGCCAAATGTGCCTCCACGGAAAGCGCTGAGCTTCCCAAATGCCGAAAGGGTGGAGGAGCTGGGATGAAAGGAAACCTGCTGGGAAAGGCATGGGCTCCAGGCAGGAGTGAACGCGAGCGCGTCCGGGTGCTGCGAGTGCCGGCAGCGCATGGAGGCTGCAAGCTCGTGCTGCTGGGCCTGCAAGGTGCAGCTTGCTGCAGCCAAGACCCAAGAACCTGCGTGACCGGGACCACATAGAGTCCACTGGGCTCGTTGGGACTTTATTTCTGTTGAGGACACAACAGGCAGCTTGGGGGTTTGGAGGCTTGTGGCTCTTTGCTGGTATCTCTTGGATGACAAGGTGACCATGAGGCAGCAGTTGCCCTCGTGGCCAAGAAGGCCAATGGGATCCTGGGGTGCGTTAAGAAGAGCGTCTCCAGCAGGTCGAGGGAGGGGATCCTGCCCCTCTGCTCAGCCCTGGTGAGGCCACATCTGGAGTATTGTGTCCAGTTCTGGGCCCCACAGTACAAGAGGGATGCGGAGCTGCTGGAGAGGCCAGCGCAGGGCCACAAGGATGATCAGGGGCCTGGAACATCTGCCCTATGAGGAGAGGCTGAGGGAGCTGGGCCTGTTCAGCCTGGAGAAGAGAAGGCTGAGAGGGGACCTGAGCAGTGTCTATAAGTACCTCAAGGGAGGCAGTGAGGAGGATGGGGCCAGCCTCCTTTCACTGGTGGCCGCCGACAGAACTAGAGGTAATGGCCACAAACTGAAACACCAAAAGTTCCACAGGAACTTAAGGAAACATTTCTTACCAGTGAGGGTGCCAGAGCACTGGAACAGGCTGCCCAGAGATGTTGTGGAGTCTCCTTCTCTGGAGATCTTCAAAACCTGCTTGGATGCAGCCCTGTGCCACGTGCTCTAGGTGACCCTGCATGTGCAGGGGTTGGACTAGATGATCTCTAGAGGTCCCTTCCAACCTTCAGCATTCTGTGATTCTATGATCTCTCCTGGGGCTGCCAGTGTCGGTGGCCACTTGCTGTGACTGTGGGGGTGACTCGGGCAACAGCGGTGTGTGTTGGCTTGCCAGAGCACCCCCAGCGCTGACCGCTGCTCTTCCCTCTGCAGGAGCCTGATGCCGCGGACACTGGAGGGGCAGATCACCATGGAGAAGACCCCCAGCTACTTTGTGACCAAGGAGGCACCCAGGCGGATTTACAACATGTCACGGGACACCAAGCTCATTGTGGTGGTGAGGAACCCCGTGACCAGGGCCATCTCGGACTACACGCAGACGCTCTCCAAAAACCCCACCATCCCCAGCTTCCAGGCGCTGGCCTTCAAGAACCTCAGCACGGGCTTGGTGGACACGACGTGGAGCGCCGTGCGGATCGGCATCTACGCCAAGCACCTGGACAACTGGCTGCAATACTTCCCCCTGTCCAAATTCCTCTTCGTCAGTGGGGAGAGACTAGTGAGTGACCCTGCTGGGGAGATGGGCCGGGTCCAAGACTTCCTGGGGCTCCGGCGGGCGGTCACGGGCCAGCACTTCTATTTCAACGAGACCAAGGGCTTCCCGTGCCTGAAGAAGCCGGAGGGCGGCAGCCGGCCCCGCTGCCTGGGGAAGTCCAAGGGGCGGCCGCATCCGCAGATCGACGCGCAGGTCGTGCGGCGCCTGCGGGACTTCTACCGGCCCTTCAACCTCAAGTTCTACCAGATGACGGGGCAGGACTTCGGCTGGGACTGAGGCGCCCGCCGCACCGGCGCCTCCCTTCCTTCTAATTTATATGGGACCTCTTGGGGCGAGACATGGACCCTTGCGGAGTAGAGAGAAATATTTAAGGAATAAAAGACAAAACGCAGATGACCCCTCTGCCCCTACCTCCTCCACATCCAGATTAAATATTCTTCCATATAGGCCTTGCTCGTCGCTGGGATGGGGGGCGCGTGGGTGGCCTTGTAGCAGCTAAGGCTTTGCCATGGGCAAGGAAAGCTTTGGAAAGGAGCAGGGCATCCCGGAGGAGCCGGGCCCAGGCACGGGGACCCTGCAAACCCTGAGATCCGAGGGGAGCCGGGGTAGGGAAGAGGGAACCCATCCTGGAGCAGCCTAGCTAGTAGAGTCAGGCATTCCCAGGCCTTGGGATAAGAATCACCCCTCGCCTGGGATTTGCCAGGGATTTTGTTTGCATAGCAAGGAAAATCCTCAATTCCCTCCTTCCCAATAACCTCAGCTGTTTCTCTGACCTGCAGACCATCACGGGAGTCTGCAGAAATTAGTTTCAACTGCATTGTCTACCTTACCCTTAATTAAAGAGGGGGGGGAAACATTTAATTAACCTTTGATATCTTATTAGTGACTTGCATTTGTCCCTTTAATGAGCTAATTATGTCATTTCTGGGGCATTGTTTGCAAATAGGCTCTGCATTCCTCTCCAGTGCCGGGAGGGAGCTGACTGTTCCTGGGGTTGGATTCCCATTTGTCTGGAGGAGCTGTCCCCTCCGATGTCCCCATGGTGGCACCCGTTGCCACCCCAGTGGCAGGATGTGTTTCCCACATGTGGTGCTCGCGGGCGATGCAAAGATGCTCCCACCACGGAGCGGGATGTGATGTGGGGGCATTGCCACATGCTGCCCCGGGAAGCCCTCGGAGCCGGGAGCTCCGGAGGCCATTGAGCGATCCCGGCGTCGGGAGCGTGGATCCGCGGGGCTGGAAGTGCCCCGTGCGCCGACCCGCTGGGGGTTGGATGTCGGAGCCGCCGGAGCCCCTTGGCGGCTCCGCGTGATGGACTGCGCTCTGCTTGTTTAGGTTTTGTTTCCAGCCACGACATTCGACCAAATTATTCTCCGCCAAGGGCTTTAAAGTTTCCCAAGTGCCTGTGAAAGCCTGGAAACGCTGATAGTGATCCTATTTCCCAGCTGAGTGGCTACATTCAGCCTGAGCCATATTGATATGCAAAACGTTAAGGGTCCTGGGTTTAAAGATGGTTTCTGTCTGCCTCCTGAAAGGGAGCCATACTTTTTTAAAGCCCGGCCCTTTCTAAAGCCGCACAATGCCATATAGACTATGCCATTTAAAGCATCTGAAGCGACCCAAAATGTATTGAAAGCTTGCTTTGCAGACTCATTAAGACTACTCAATAGGTCCTGGCAAATACGGTGCCGGGACTGACCGCACGGATTAAGACTTTTGAAGTGTTACACAAACCCCCTGCTTAAACTAATTGCTGCCCCCCAGCTCCCGAGGTCAAGTATTTGTATTCATTGCCTCGCAGAGGAGCCACTTGTGGGTCTGCCCAGGTGAACCCGCACTTCATTAGATCAGGACAATAAAAGCAGCCCTGGAGAGGGTCGCCTGGGTCTTGCCCTGAGCACACCTGGCCCTGTCCTTGGAGTTGCAGCTCTTGGGGTTGAGGCCCTTGCTCTCAAGGGAGACCATTGCAAAGGGGATGAAGGCCTCCAAACAAGGCTGAGGAGGCTGCTCGCCTGTAGCTTGGTGAACATCTTGGTGGGGCTGATCCGTGGCGGCCAGCTGGGATGGATGGAGCGGAGCTTGCAGGACCAGCTGGGTTTAGATGGATTTCTCTGCTTGCTTTAGCTCAGCAACCATTTCTGTGGGCTTGCAGCTACCGAGACCCTTCTGGAATGATTCTGGAGCCAGTTCCTTGAAGCTAATGGCTATTGGGGCAGATGTAGAGAGTGCAGGGCGTCTGGAAGGTGATTCCCAGAGCAGGAGGGACACAGCGAGGGGATGGTTCCAGGTGGCAGCTCCCGGGCTCCTAGTGAGCAGTGATTGCTTGAAACGTGGGGTGATCTCTCTTCTACAACCTGCTCTAAAGCACCATTGCAAGCTCAGAAAACTGCTGCCATGAATGAAACGAGGCAGCGTCAGCCCATGGTAGCAGTAAAGGGGCGCCGGTGGCATTTCCCTGTGCGTGGGATGAACTAAGGAAGCAGAAGCAGGAAAGATTAACAGCCGATTTCCCCGTTTTTCTCCCTGGTTGCTGCAGTGCCAGTCCCCTCTTGGAGGATCCTCCCGCTGGCCCTGAGCGCGGCCCTTGAGCAGCAGCCCGGCCCGCGGGCTCCGCTTTGAATCCAGCTGCGCTCCCTGTGCACGGAGCACTCCTGCCGTATTCCCCACAGCTGGAAAATGCCCGTGCGGGGAGAGGCAGCCCTAATTGCAACCACGTGCTGCCGGCTCCCTTGTGCGGGGGCAGGAGCGCTCCCAGGTGCCGGCAGCGCCGGGATGGAGGCAGTGGAGCGGGGAGGACGGTGCTGACCGCCCGTCCCGAGGCCATCGCGCTGCCCAACGCGTGCGCCGGGGCGGCTGCGGGGCCGGAGGCTCCGGCTTGCACAGCCGGAGGCTTTTAGGAAAGCAATCGCGCCTTATTGAAGCGATTAACCCGGTGATTTATGTGAGCAACCTGCTGGGATCGCTTCCGCGCGGCGCGGGCGCAGGCCGAGCGCGGCCGCGTTGCCTCTGGGCCGCCTTGGAAGCGGAAGCTGCTCCCGCACACGGACTCCGCTCTTCCCTCCTGCTTTCCCAAGCCTCCCAGGACAGAGCCGCACGAAGCAGCAGCCTTTGGCTTTGGTTAGGAACAACAAGGCCTGGCCTAGCGGCACTTGCTGATTTATAGCAAGGGGAAAACTGACCGGGTGCATTTGAGCTCGGTTGCCCGTGGTTTTTCAGGCCGCGATCCAGCCTGTTGCATGGGGACAAGCTGGTCCTGCAGGGATCCGGCCAGTGCAGCTCCAGAGCCGACCCAAGGGGGTTTTGCCACCCGTTTCTCCATCCCTGGCTGCTGAGGAGCCCCGTGGCACAGAGGGAACGTGCAAGGGGCAGCAGGGGAGCGGGAAGCGCTCCTGGCAGGGAGGGGAATGGGGCTTGTGCAACCGCCAGCCTCTCATTAAGGGAATTTGAAGCACTTTCCCAGACGGGTGCTGTCGCTTTGCCATATTGGAGCAGTTTGGGAGCGAGGATCCCTGCTGCCGGGGCCGATGTGCCTGGTCCACAGCAGAGACGTGCTCCAGAGGGAACCCTTTACCCTCCTGTGCTCCTTCTAGCTGCTCTCTGCTCGCCCCAAGCCTGCCGGAGCCGTTCCCAGCTCTGTCCCACGCGAGGGAGGAAGCGATCCAGCCCCCCTTGCTCTGCTGGTGGAGCTCAGGGACACAGAATTCCCTGCTTTCCGGCAAAGAAGCCCTCAATGGTCCCGTGATCAAAGCCGGGGCTGAGCGCCGGGCTGCTGAATGCCATCGGCCTCCTCCTCCCGCACACAACAGCTTTCCCTGCTGGAAACTCCCCCATCTGTCAACTCCGATGACATGGTGAGTGCCAGGGCTCCCTGCGCTTTTATCCTTGGGAAAAAAAAATCAGGATAAAAGCTAAAATGAAAGTTTAATACTGTAATGCTACGGAGGGCTGGCAAAAAGCCAGGGGAGGAAGAGGCTCGCGGACGGGTCGCAGGTCCCTGTATGGTGCCAGGCTCCCAAAAATGTGTCAACCTCCCGTTTTCTGGGATGTGCCCGGGGACGGGCGGCAGCACCTGTGCCCTGGGCACGGAGCCGCTGCTGGTGCCTCCTGCGCGGGACCGGGAGGGCCAGCAGCCCCGTTCTGCCAAGGCAGCATTATGCAGATTTGCCCTGTTGATTTTTTCCCCCTGGAAAAAGCGCAAGAATGCGCAGAGGCTGAATAAATCCCACAGATATTAACTATGCTAATGGCCAAGCTTCCCCTGCGCCGGGCGGGCACGTCGCGCCTGCCCCTTCGCCCGCGCGCGGCCGCAGCGAGCCAGGGAGCTCCTGGCATTCCTGGCCGTCCCATGTCCCCTGGCACGTCCCCTGGCGCGCCTAGGTACTTCCCCCAGTGCGTCCAGGGTGGAATCTTATTTCCAGAGTGTAAATAACAGCGGGGCATCAGCAGGCACCGAGAGCAGATGTAACTTAGAGCAATAGGCACCCAGGGTAAATTTGGGAGAGGAAGGAAATGGTGCCAGGAGGTAGAAGGGATCTGGAGCTGGAGCCCCGGCAATCCCGGCTATTCCCCCTATGCCACTGTCAGACAGGGGTCCCGGGCATCCTGGCAGCACTGGCTGCTCATGGCACATCCTCCTTGTCTCCCGCTCCAGCGTTTATTTGGCCAGCTGCCCCTGCAGGGCTGTTTTATTCTCTTGAAAATGCGCTAGAGCTCGAATTGTGTGAAAATAGAGTACAACGAACCGGCCGCTTGCTCCGTGCAGGGCCCAGCCCGGCCGCGCGTTCCCCCGCCGCGGTGACGCGGAGGTCCCCACACATCAGCGGCTTTGAAGAGGCCTCGGATCTCGGAGCGGAGGCGTCTCGCTGGGTGATCCTCTGCGCCTGGTTCCCATTTCCTCGAGGAGGAGGTGGGTCTGGAGCCCATTCGGAGCTCGCGCGGGGGGGAAGCGGTGGGAGAAACGAATGACAAGAAGAGCCCTGACACCAGGAGCGCCGCACACCGTTAACCCCCCGACATGGTGATTTCCTGGGAAGCTGCCGCACTGATCCAGCGGCAGCAGCGGGAATGCCGGGCGCGGGGACGAGGAGGATCTGCAGGCTCAGCCCGCGCTCCCGCTGCCGGCCCCGTCCTGCTGGGACACTCCGCGGTGCAATAGGGACCGCGGGGGTTTTGGAGCTGTCGGTGAGCGGCTCACGCAGCCGCAGTCCATCGGCAATGGGGCTGGGGGACACTGCAGGGCCATTGCCACCTGCACTGGACCCTGCTGGGTGGGAACACGTCCCATCCTCTGAGTTCGGCCTTAGTGGCCAAGCTCCCACATTCGTAGGAAGTGCTGGAAGGGAACGGAGACCCAAAGCGGCACCGTAGAGGGGACAAGGGCCTTGTGGGCTCAGCCCCCAGGCAACATCAGTGCATCCACCATGGAGATGACTGTTATGATGGTCCCAACCACCAGAGCTGCTTCAGTTGCTACCAAAAGCCTTGGTAGGAACAGGGAGGGCAAAATCCCAATTCCCCCACCGGATCCGTTTCCCGTCCCCTTCACGGCAGAAGGGCACCGCAGCAGCCGCAGCAGGAAGAAACTCCCTGGAAGGATTTTAAGGAATTCATTTGGCAGGTTTTTAAAGGTAATCTTAGCATGAAGGTGGAGCTGGAACATTTCTGCCTGGCCGGGCCGTTCGCGCCGCGGAGCTGGCAGGAGCAGAGCTGCTGAGCGAGCGAGGAGCCCGCGCTGCCATATGGAGCGCTGCTCTGGCTGGGCGCTAAAGGGAAAACCACGCAGGGCCAGCACTTGGCAGCCCTCCCTGCAGCGACCGCTCGTGTGCGTCGACGCCGCTCGCTGCTGCGGGATCTGGCCCCGGTCATGAAGACGAGCCGTGTTTCTGGCCTCGGTTCAGCAAAGCGCTCACATATGTGCTCAGCGGTGAGTGCACGAGCGGCCCCGGCGACTGCCTGGGGGAAAACTTGTGCTTAAACGCTCCCTTTGCTGGACGTGCATTTTGAGCCGACCTGATTTCCCCCTCTGCTTTGCCAGGGGGGCAGCCCGGTGCCCATGATGGTGGCGCTTGCCGTCCCCATCCCTTTGCATCCCTTCACGCCCATCTCAGATGTTAATTGGAACGGCCAGTTAATTGCGGGGGGCACCGGTGGAGCAGGCGGGAAGAGCGGTGCCCGGAGGGAGCGGAGCCGCAGCCACCGCAGAGCCGGGCCGCACATGGCGCCGCTGGCATCGGACGCGGCGCTTGGCACAGAGAGGAGCCCTGGGGAGGGCAGGAGGGATCTGTGCAGGAAGGGGACACTGGGGGTGGCACGGGCCAGCAGGCCCATATGTTGTTTCCCAGCGGAGAAGAGCAGGGATGAGGGAGGAGGGAATTCACTGAAGCGACAGCCAGGCATTTGGAGATTATTGAGGAAAACTCATTAATGTGTATGTTATGTATAAGCGGTCCATGGGATTTTTACAGAGGTGCTCCAGAGGCCGAGCGGGCAGATGAGCCCAGCAATGCGCTGGGCGCAGGTCACATCTCTACCAGGTGGGAGACGCTTTTGAAGAGGACCCGAACTGCGTGGCGAGGGTCACAAACCCCTTGCTGGGGCCTGGGGAAACGGCGGCCGCTGCTGCATCCCGGGATGCTGCCACATCCCGCACTCCTCCTCCCCAATCCGAGCGCCGCGGCGCTGCGTCGGGACACACTGCGCCTGCAGTTTTTACGCACACAAGTGCCAGTTTCCCCCTGCGTTTCATGAACGGGTAGTCGAGTACATCAGCAAGCCGGGATCACACCAGCGGAGCCTACAGAAAGAAAATAGTAATGTACAGCAATACAGGAACAAACGTAAGGGAACAGAGCAAACTCTTGTTAGATACAAAGCGCCTTGCCAAGTCCCTGGATCTGGATGTAGTTAGAGAGGTGTACAGCATACAGAAAAAGCCTGTAAGGCTTTATTCCAGGGATAAATATTTCCGGGACAAGCTGCTAGGTTGACCTCTAGTGTTCGTTTTCGTAAGGGACGATTTCTCCAGATAGTCCCTTTCTGACCGTGTCCCGAACAGGCTTTGGGGGCAGTTTGGCTTTTCTAATGGAGGAAAATTTCAAGTCTGGAGGCTGTTTCTGGCCGTGACGCTTGCCACCGGCCCGGGGCGCAGCCAGCAGATCCAAGATGTTTTTATGCTGGAAAGTTGGGTTTGGATGGATCATTTGGATTCACTCTGTTCACTGAATTTGTGGTGAGCAAAAAATCTTATTTACTCAGAAATTCCAGTTTTCCCTTACAGCCATTCCCCCATCCGTCTTTGAGAGTTAAATCCTAAGCTTTCTTCCTTACGCTGGGGCATCGTGACAGCGCCTGAGTTTTGGACCTGGCTGGAAGCTAAAGCAGCCGAACAGCACAAGGTCGGGAGTGGTTTCCCCCACTTTTGTTTCTGGAAGACACTTTTCCAATATGTTCTAATTGCTGCTATTGAGTATCGTGTTTCTCAAACTGAAATGCACATATAATTTATTTGGTTTTGGTTTCATTAATTTGAATAGCTGAAAATGTTTGAATGGCAGCCAGGCAATTCTAAATCCTTTTTTTTCCCTCCCAAGCATTCTTCCCCAGTGCTAGGGAGCTGTCATTACAACTATTTTTAATTGTTGGATTTTCTAATTCATGATGTTTTGCTGGAAAATATTCCTCATGAGTTTGCTCATAGAGGGAGGAGGAAATTCTGCTCTTAGGGAAAGTGATGAAAATCCAAGTAATTTCGCTGACCTCATTGAAATTATTTTGGAATTACATGGGGGAGGATTTAATCTCTAAAGCCTGAAGGCTACAACATGGCTTGGAGGCTCCAAAAAGCAGCACTTTTCAGTGCTGCAGATTTGGGCAAGCTGAAGAGCAGGCTGAGGGCTGTAAAGCGGCAGAAAGGCAAAGCCCCATCCTTGGAAAAGGACGGCAGTCTGTGAGCGGAGAGTCAAGCGGAGTGAAGGTGCGTGTCAGTGTTTCCAACAGGGCATTCCTCTAGGATGAACAAATTCCTCTTATTTTGACTTGTTGCAATAGAAAAGACATAGAACAAGATTAATTCCGGGACACGTTTATTTGCAAATGGATTGCTGAAGCTATATAGACTCCTTAATGTTAAGAATTATCTTAGGTTATCTCTGATCACCTTAGATTTCCATTAGGGAGTTTGGGTTTTTGTTAACCCCTGCGATGGCTCCAGGACGTGTCCCCACGCAGGGGCTGGCACTGATGGCTTGCCCTCCTCCTCGGTGTCTGCGAGATGTGACATTTCTGCTGCACCTTCACACTAACGTTACAGGAGGCATTAATTACTCTTGAAATAGGGCTGGATTGAACTTGCTGAGGAATGAAGGGGCATGAAGACCCAAGTGTGGAGCAGGAGGACAGCGGGAGACAGACACCAGCTCCACATGGTGACAGGGAGAGGCTTGGATTAAATATCCATTAATGCACTGAGCACCTGTTGGCTGCATCAGCACCTGCCTTTGCTCAAAATGCCCATCATTACTCCATCAGCACCGCCGCCTCTCATCCAGTTCAGGTATCGGCTAAAGCCACTGAGCACTGAATACCCTTAATAATTTGCTGCTTTTAATGCATTCACTCAGGCCAATTACATAAAATTACAGGTCTGGCCTTTCCATTTTACAGATTCTTTTGGTCCTAAGAATGTATAAATACTATGGGAGTCTACCCAGTAAAAGCTGTGGGCAGCATAAAACACAGAGCAAACATTTGGATGTGCTGGAGCTTAGAAGATCCTTTTGAAGATAAGACTGTCTCAAATGCCCCTACTTTTGTCGAGCTCAGCCCCTGCATGCAAACAATACTCACCGTTACATAACAAATTGCTAAGCGAATTACAAAATGCCATTTGCACTCCTTGACCATACTGATGAATGTAATTTAAATAAATCCATTCAGGAAGACCTAATTAGCAGGGCCCATTCAATTTGCAGCTGTGGATGGGAAGTCTGCTAATCACAGGCTGGAGCCAGCAGAGCACTAAGCACTGCCCAAGTGCCTGCGAGTTAAAATCACTCAGATCTTTTCGGTAATCCAAGTGCTAGAACAGGAAAATAGTGACTTTATTTGGTCGCCCTCCTTGGAGGGGTTGGCGCTGGTTCTGGAGCAGTTTTTGAGGAACTCTTGTTTTTGTATTTATACATTTATTTATACATATTATAGTATTTATAGTAGTAATCCCTAACTTGAAGAAGCTGTTGATATTGCAAATACATTCAGGGGAGGGTGGTTGTTTATTATAAGCACCAATAAGGAGGTTATTTGTCAGCAGTTGCCTATGGGGTCCACTTTGTTGACTGTCCCCTGGGGTGCCCCGTGCTATAGGAATGACAAAATTCATCCTTGTGGGACAGGTAAGCCGAACAAATTCCCCTCTCAGCATTTGCAAGTCTGGAATTCGGCATCTTGTCGCGTCTCCCGGCGAAACGGCCCCGTTCTCACGTTCGGCGCCTTTGTGCCTCGGGCCGGCCGGGCGCAGCTCCGCGCCATGCGATCCTTCCCTGCCCTTCCTCCCACGGAGACGCTCCCGATAACATCTTCCTCGCGGCAGCTATCATGGGAAAGCAAAACACGGCTTTCTTCGCCACGGAGGCCTGCGGAAAATGGGAGCGGGAAGCAAACCACAAGGCAAAACCACCCCGTCATTAGGCGGCTATTGAGGCCGCGGTCGCGCCGGCGTGGGGCACAACAGCACCCTTGTTCTAGCGGCTTTGAAACCGCACAAAGCCCCCGGCCGCCTCGGGTTTCACCTGCCCTGGTGTCTGCGACGCGAGAAGAGCTAAAATGGGACAAAACCCAAGGAAATGGGGTCTGTGCTGGCCGGGAGCGAGGGCCCCTCGCTCGGCGCAGCAAACTGAAGTTATAAAGGTGCTCGTGTCCCACCAAAAACTTCCCAAGATGTTAGACCAAGTTGAGCTTCACAAGCCCACATGTTTTGATCTGCTTTTACCTCCCTCTGTAGCCATGGAGATGCTGCAGACCTCATTTTGGGGAGTTTTCCTTATTTTTTTACGTTGCAGTCATGGTGGTAAGAAGGATATTTGGGTCTCTCCGAGCATTTTCCGCAAGCCCTCCTTCCCGCTTGATTGGAAATCCATCAGCACGCTAATTAGCTTCTCTTTGTTCATTAGCTTGATGTAATTAACGCAACAGGATTAAGAAAGAAATGATCATGTGTTTGGTCTATTTATTGGGGACTTCCAACCTAGGGAACAGAGTCCTGCATCATACTGCCTAAAGGTGACCTAAAAACATCCCCGGGCTGTCAGCTCCCCGGCATGCCGTTTGTCATCAGCACAGCATAATTATTGGGGACTTTACCGACCCAATAAATACGAGAGTGCAGGCGGTATCCATTTTCAGCTGCTTAATTGAAGAAATGAAAGATCCTGTAAGACAGAGTCAACACAGAGAATTTGTCAGGTTACACTAAAAACTTCGATAGTCTTGACCTTGAGGTCATAACAAATCATGGATCGGGAGTAAAAAAAATGACAGTGCAGAAGCAAAGAGTATTGACTTTTTTCTTTGAATAATTTTATATGCAACATAAGCAGACAAAATGGCCTGCTCCAGCCTTCATCATGGACTGAAAAAAAGGAGTCTGTGATCAAATCAATACAAATAATGTCTTAAAAGATAAATTTTAATTCATTTGTGAAATATAGGCAGCTTTTTAAAAATATATATTTTTCTTCTTCTTGGCATTTCAAAAAAAAAAAAAAAAAACAAGTAGGGAATGGTCATTCCAGAGCTTTCCAAAATTTGCTGAGATCTTAACGTGATGTAGACTGACTCGTAAAGGGTAACTAGAGGCAGGAGGACCAGGTCCAACCCCCAGATCCCAATGTTTTATATAAATCTGCAAAGCTAAACTCGGACCCCGACTGCAGAGCCCACATGCAACGCGTCGAAGAAACCCAGGCTGATGGTGCTGGGCTTCAGATTGATCCTTCTGGGGCGAGCCCTGTTGTTTATTTATGTGGAAGCCTTTACATGAATATTCTGTATTTCTTTTGGTTTTGGCTTGTGTTTGGTGGCATTCAGAGGGGGAAAACGCATGTTGTGCAATTAAAAACACCCCTTGCCTCATGAAAACTGCCTCTTTCCCTGCCTCTGGCATGGCGTCCTTCCTCTGACCGCCCTCCCTCACGGTACAACCAATATCCTGTGCACGTGTGTGGTCACACACTGCCTGGTGCACAGCTTGCCACACCTGCACACCCTGACTGACACAGGCACACCCTGACTGACACCCTTGACCGACACAGGTACACCCTGACGCACACCCTGACGCCCTCACCCCCGCGCAGCCCCTTTAAGCAGGGGGCGAAGCCATTTCCCGCCCGCGCCGCCATTTTGTCCCTCCGCCCCAAGCTGCCAGCTCCTCCCTTTGGGATTTTCCCTCCCCTTTGGGGTTTTCCCTCTCCTTTTGGGCTTCCTCTCCCCGCCCTTGGGCTCCTGTTTTTCCCTCCGCCCTGGGCTGCAGGTGGGGCTGGGTGTGAGGGCTTCCCGGTGCCCATCAACCCTTAGGGTGCTGCCTCCCTGCCTGCAAGTGAGGGGTTGGACAGTAAATGGCAGCGCATGCAAGTCTCTGTGGTTGGGGACCTTGGGGACACAGGCTCACCAGTGCTAATTAGTGGCTGGAGATGGGTTGATGATGTGATTATGCCATGTGTTTCATATCTATCTTTATTGTGACTGTGATGTTGTCCTTTCAGGGAAAGGGCTGATCCTGGATGGTGCTGAGAGAACATTCCCTCAGATGCCCTTGAAGGGCCGCGCTGCTGCCTTGAGGAGAGGATAAGTGTGTGGTACCGAGGGATGCTGCAGCTGCTGCAGCCTGGGCCTGTAGCATTTTAAGCCTTTAGTTGCCTTCTTTTATATTCCTCTGATAAATGTGTTTCCAGACTTATTTTCTTTAACCTAATTCAGCTGTGGCATGAGGCAAATAATTTAGCAATACTCCTTTTGAGTCAAGAGTATTGGCATGCCTCAGAGGGATAGCTGAGGGTGACCCTTCTTATATAAATGAAAGTTCTTCTGTGTCATGGAAGCAAGTTTGAGGGCCACAATGTTGAATACTTCTTATAAAATGAATAAGATATCTTCCTTGAGGGCTTTAAGTTCCATTTTAGAGAACTTGCTTGCCTTTTCAGATAACTGCTTATTGCATTTAAAAGTGTAGACCGCTGTCTACTTAGTTGCCAGAGTCTGTGACAGATTGTTGCATTAATGCCTAACAAATGGTTAAAAGCTCTCATATGAGGTACCAGATATAGGATAGCTCAAATAATTTCAGACTTTTGTTTGTTTGAAACAAATGCCCTCTGAAAAATGTCAGCAGTTTTTCAATATTAGCTTATTAAGATTTGGACAACTTGATGCTCCTTGTTACAAAAAGTAGAACCTGACTTCTATTTGCTAAATATCCCTAATGTCTCAGCACACTCATAGAATTGAAATACTGAAATAATAAAAGGTATTCAGAGAAGCTAACAAAGCTCCTATGGCCCAACTTTGACATCCATAGAGGACCTGGGTGTGCGGTAGCTCACAGCAAAGACTAAGGCTAATCACTAAGGCTATACTGGCAGTCTGAAAATAATTGACTTTTTTTTTTTTTATTAAAACTTTTTTCTATTTCTGAGGAAAGGATGGACTCGCATTTTAAAGCAGTTTAATATTAAGCTGCAAAACTCGATTAAGCCTGCAACTTGACACTTTTTATTCCCCATGCAAATGGCCTTTTGTATATGAACTGTCTCATTAAATTCAGTTGGACTTTCTAGAAGGTGATGGAGAAGAGGAGAGAGTGGATAAATATTTTTCAGAAGCTGTTGCTTCTGAAAATGGCTAATAGTCATTTAAGACTAAGATAGATCCCGGACACGTATTTAAGAAGCATAGACAGAATAGTAAAATGGTAGCTCTTATGTATCCAACACAGGCAATAAGGAATTTGCTACTTAAGAAGGCTTGATATGTTCTTTTTAGAAGAAACATTGCACTGTATATGCCAAAGCATTTATGTTTTTAAAAATAACTTGTTATTTTAGCTACGAGTAGTTTTAAGTGATTTGTTATGTTTTTTGTTTGTTTGTTTTTAAATCTAAGTTAGTTTTCTCCAATTACAGATAAAGAATGGCTTATTTCAGTTCAACGCAGGACTTTGTTGCACTTTCAGATCTGCATCCAAATCTTGCTCGTCCTGTAGGTCTCAGTGACATGGTGCTTTTGTTCTCAAATGAAACTGTATATGACTGTATTATATTACTGCAGAATTATGTAATTGACATGCATTTAGATACTAATAGCATTAGTATAATTGTTAGATATAAACTACCTTCCCTTCTTTGTGCATAAACTAGCAAAATGAAAATTGATGCTGCTGTTGTCCATAGTATGTGGATACCACAACTATAGATATTGACTGGACAATTCAAGGTCTGAAAGTATCAGAGACTTCTTTGTAATGTTTTAAATGAGTGCTGAATTAGTAAAGACATGTTCAGAGTCAGCATTATGTAGCCACAATACATCTGTAGCCTACAATAGTCTTTCGGAGCAAGCTATGAACATAAGGCCCAATCCTGCAGTCTTTACTTGTGTGCTCAATCCCACCGAAGGAAATAACGTAGGCCTTAATTATTCAAACAAAACACTCATCAAATATGATGGTGTTCTGACTACATTTATAAAAACCCTTCGCATATCAAAAGGGATTTTTTCTTTATTTGGAACAAAAATAAGGCTATACAGTTGTCAGGCTAGAGGGAGCTGAGAATTTCCTTATGGGAGCATAGGAGAGTAGAATGAAAGTCAAATTTTAAACTTAGAAAATTACAAGGAGTGATCTTGACAAAAGGCAAAATTTAATACTTGTTAGTGTTATGTTTGGATATGCATGGGTGCATATGTATTAAATTATGTTGTTATTGTCCTGATTTGAGTGAGCATTATCTTCACTAGAATGGGAGTTGGAGGTGCACTGTTAAACACAGTATTTTTTTTTCCCTCGTTTGGATTTTAGATTCAAAATAGGAATCTCGGGGCCCCAAACTTTTCATTCTTTGCTCTTCAAGGTTATGTTTTAGCGTGGGAGGGGGGCTATGTTGTTCTCCCCGCCGCAGCGTTTCCCACCCTTGTGCAGCCGCCGATGGTAACGTGTTTTTGAAGCGTTCGGAGATGCCGGAGCCGGGAGAACAAAACGAGGAGGCTGCATTTCCACATGGCTGCACCGCAAGCCGCGGGGCCGCGTTATAACCGTATCCCTCCATACAACTTGAAGGAGATGCACAAAGTGGGGCTGTATGGCCCACGGAAGTCCTAATGCCTTGTAAAGAGAGTTGAAAACAAGGAATTTTCCTGTTCCCACAGCTTTATCTTTGGGGGGGGGGCGTGCAACTTGGCACTTTATTCTCATTTATTTTCAACAAGGACACAAAAATCACAGAGAAGGGATGACTGAGGAGAGGGAGTTTTATACACACAATAAGATTATATATCCTTTCCAACTTTCCACAAACTTGTGGTTTTCAGGAAAGTTCAGTTAATTCACAGTTGTTCCCAAATACAGTGACCCATTAACTTGGTTAAAATATTTAATTATACAAAAAAACTAAGTGAATATTGCAATTAGCAACACCTAAGAAATACTTTTGTATAAGAGCAGCTCCCTGGTTTCTGGTGGTAGATCAATCCGTACGTATTTCAGAGGATAAAATAGTTGAGTACACATCATTCTAACTATCCGAATGCCATAGTATTTATTTTGCACTTTATTTTTAAAAAGCTGAAATAGATTAAAGTCTCAGACGTTTGCAGTGTCCTAGTGTGTAGCCTCGTGATTTGGTTGAGTAGTTTTAAGCAATGCTCTTGCCAAAAAAGGCAATATGGCCTAGACTCTCGTCCCAAGCACGTGTCCCACTGCTCCTCTTGGGGTGGAACGGGTGCTTGTGTAGTTGCAGAATAAGCTGATCAAGGAAAAGATCTCCCTGAAAGCTTTTCTACCTCCTGCCCTCCAGAAATAGTTTTTAGCTAGATCACTTCCTTCAGCCGCTGTGCCTTGCTGGCTTGGTGCAGACTCAAAGGAGATAAATATATTTACAGCAGGGAAACGGGAGATCTTCTCTTTTGGAAACTGCAGATTTAGATCAGCTTAATTCATGTGCAATGTCATCCTAACTTTCAGTTCTTCTGCCAGTGGGGAGATAGAGGGTGTGTTGCAATCTGCTTTAATTGAAAGGAACTTTTTGCTTAAGAAATAAAACCAAAAGAAAAAAAAAAAAAGACCTAAAACCAGAATCTAAATCACTATATGTTGCTGACAGATGGGAAGTACTTTACTGAAGAAGGATTCAAAGAACTACTTTATACTTTTGTACATGTATGTCTTTTTAATGAATTCAGCCAGTTCACTATGAGACAAGACAGCTACCTTGCTCCATCTAGTGACTGAGAGCAAGCTGGGAACAGGGGGAAGTCTAATTTTTGAGCACACTTGAATGCAGCACATCTTCAGGGAGTGAGTTGGGTTGCTCTGCTTTTGTGAATGGGTATAAAATTCAGTCTGTGATGATTATTAAATGCCTAAAACTGTACCTGACTTTTGTGATTCCCTTGCTGGAACAAGGAAATGAGCAAATACTGCAAGTGTGTCCATGAAGTGGAAGAGACACGGAGCCCTTCATTTATTTCTGTACTACACAATATATGCATTATGCCCCCTGGAAGGATCGTGGGAATTTAGAACAATTAGGGTAACCTGATGAGAGAATACATTTAAGATACTTTCCTCTTTCACAAACTAGTGTCTCCACCGGCTCAGGACTTTGTCTCTCCATTGCTGTATTTATTGCAGTATTGGCAATATTGGATTCCCCTGTGCAGTTTCCTAGAGCTCAGGAAACCTGGACACTCAAATTTGAAATTAATCCTATGCAGACTTTTTCATAGTAGATTTACGGAGATCTGAGCCCTGTATAGAGAGCAGGAAAGGACCTTAAGCATTTTCGCCTGCTTGTCCTAGAACAGCCTGCTGAATGCCCTAGAACAGCCAAAACTGAATGTTTTGGGGGTAGAACTTGGTATCTTCCATTGTATTTTAATGTTTTTAATAGTCACTTTTTAAACATTGAATGTTTTTGTTTTTAGCTCTTAGTTCATAAGGTATTGTGGAATAAATAGATTAAATTATTGACCAGTTAGAAATATGTTTGTTATCATCAGTAGAGTACAAGTCCATGAAATCTAATTTATCATCTACATCTGTGTTTAATATTTGTATTCTCTTATCTTTTTATTTTTCAGAATGTAATCGGTGTGGTTATTGGCAAAAACAGATGTCAGAGGCTTTCCAAACAGAAAAAGTAGAGTCCTTTTTAAGTGTATTTATTTCATTTTCTTACGCGTGTAGTTTTGGCATGTATAACTGAATTCAATATTAAATGATAAGCAGACTTCTTACTGCAAAAATGTGTAGATAGAAATGTGCAAAAATATTTGTGAGCCAGGAAAGGAAAAGTTGAGATAGAGGAGCAGCATTAGTTTGGGCAAACCTTATCACTGTAGAATTTGTTTGAAAAACTCCAGCATGAAATGTTTCAGATTCAGATTTTGTAACTCAGCCTCCGGATCTGAAAAAGTGATGGTACCATTTGAACACATATTTAATACAAATACTTATGGATTTGATTCCAGCCTCTTCATATTCTTTCCTAAACCAGGAATCTGAAGGGGATTTTTTGAGGAGTGAAACAACAAAGTTAATTTCTGGTCTGAGTAGCATCAGATTCATTCCCTAAAGAAAAAAAATGGGAGTAATTATTGTTAATTGTGTCATCTGAAATCCTACATTGATATAATTAGAAACTGAAGCTGTGCCTATATGGAGCTCACTATATAATTTTAATTGGTAACTAGAAAATAATAATTTGAATAATAAAGTATGATCCATAGAAGGCTTTTTTTATTGGTAAACTTTTCATAGGGTCAGAAACACTTTGTTTTATTCTGTAAAATCCCATCATACTGTCTAGACAGTGATATGTCTAGAGATGTGATCACCATGTTCTTTCCATACACGAGCATGGCAGTGTAAAGATGGCCTGCATACCAGAAAAATTGGCTGAATACATGCATTTTTTTCATATTGTTCTCTTATTTCTTGTTGCTGTTTAAATATATGTCCTTGTATATGATAATGGTCTGCTCTGTATTAAGCATTATACAGGTGTTTTATTTCTCTGGCATTAGGTCTCTAAGTTTATATGATGCTGCCTAAAGTTAAGTTAAATACATATATATAAATGTGTATATATGATTATATATATATACACACACACACACACACACATCAATGAAGTAATACAGGTACAACCGTGTCATGAATTGCAGTGGTCTCCATTCATGAAAACCAATGTGTTTACTGAAAAATTTGCTGACCTCTAGTGGTGTTACCAGCATGTGGGTAGCATGTTGTTTAACACTTTTAATTTATGGCAAAATCTAGCTTCCTAATAATAGCTTTATTACATATTCTAGATTAAAACCAAGCTGTGCTAATGAATTTTAATAGCACTGTTTCTTTTTGCAGACATTGGATCTGAAAGATACACCTTCAGTTTTACTATTCGTGATTCACCAACTTATTTTATAAATGTAAATTCTTGGGGCAGAGAAGAATATATTAGATCCCTTTCAGAAAGTTTCAGAGTTGGTGACTGTGGTAAGTTGGAGTTTATTCTTAACATGTTTCTGTTTAATGTGTCTTTTTTTCAGTAAATCACTGTTACGTGTTTGTGGTTTTACTGTATTTTTCTCTGAGGACTCAAAAAACAGCCTAATTGGAAACAAGTTCTTCAGTTAAGTATAAAAAGGAAGGAAAAAGATTTCTAGAATTTAGATGCAAAACCAGAAAATATGTCATCAAAAAAACTCTATATAAATCCTCTGAATCCTGCCACTCAGAGCTTATATATGGTTAACTGATCTAACTTCTTACATTATATTGAGTTCTTATAATTTGTGAAAAATATTGTTAATTAATTCAGTGTTTATGCCTTCAGTTAATTATTATGAATGTTTAGAAAGATTTAACAAAAATACACTAGTCCTGTATTTATTTACAGTCTCTACTTTTAGCTCTCTTAAAAAAAAAATCTGCTGTCCATAGATGTTGGCCCAGAGATGTTGGACGAACTCATAACTATAAAGAATTTCTATATTAGAACTGTGTCACTTTGTTTCCATTAAATGTTTTGAGGATTCCTGTGGGACATCGGTTATAATGTCAGCTGTCTGAACAGATGTGTTTTTCATTGTGAAAACACTTAGCAGTAGTTATTGCCTGCATGCACGCACACGCACACATATTTTTTTCCTATCCAACCTGGAAAATGAGCATTATGTAGAGCTGCTTCTCTTTGCCTCTCTCTCTCTGTGTGTGTGTGTGCGTTATATATATACTCCATTTTCTAATGTTACTTATCCATGTTTTGTTTTAGTTGCAATTGAAAATCCTTTGGTTCAGACAAAGGAAGCAGAAAGGGAAGAAAAGTTCAACCCTGTAACTCCTAGGTAAACTTAAAGCACTGGCTGGTAGCTCTTTCCAAAAACATCACACACAGTTTTCTCTAATTCTCAGCTGGCTGCTGAATGGTGCCATCTTGTTTAGAAGCCAGGTAGTATCAAATGATGTTTGTGACTCTACTGTCCTATTGCTGATGTAACTCAGCATTTTGCAAATGTGGTATTATGTGGATTCCATACAACAAAGTGAAAGTTACTTGATAAGGGCTGAAAGACTTATAAATATGTATTTTGTACACTGCTAGCAATGTGTGTTCTTTTTCAATAGTAATCAAGTATAATGTGTACAATAATTATTTTTTCTTAAGAGGAAAATAGTAATTTTACAAATTTATAAACAAATTCATTTTTTTCAGTAAATGTAGTGCAAATCATAAAGAAAAAGTAGCTGTTCTGTTTTCATGTGAACTGAATTCATATTTTGCACTTTGTAAATTGGTAAGTGAAATGTTAATTGATGTCATTTATTTTGTATATACTATCTAGTTGCTACAAACTATTGATCAGTGAAAATCACTCCATGGTCAAAACTTGTTCTGCCTATGAAATGGACACCAAGCTGCTTTCTCTGTTGCATCTGCCTGTCAAGGACCCTCAGGATTATTATTCCCTGGGCGACATCGTTGCAAATGGACAAAGCCTCAATGGAAGGATCCTTAATGTACTTGCAGCCGTAATGTCAGTAAGTTAAAGGGCCACAAGAGAATAAACAGTTTTTTCTCAAATGTAGTGTCAGTAACTTAATTGACTTAAGCATGAATATGGATTTCTGGATTCATAGTGGACAAGAATTACTATTTTCTGTTTGTTTGTTTAGATTAGCAATCACTTTGGTTCAGCTGAATAACCACACAAGTTACTGAAAAGTTTCATAAACAAGAGCAGGGGAAAATGAAGGAACTAGAAATGTCCTAGATTAGTTATCTTTTTGAAATCATGTGTAGCAAGCAGCATTCTACATAGTCAGGTTTGCACTGGAAACCTTGCATATATGTAAGGTTTTCACGTGTCCCTTTCTCTTAAAGTAAAATTACTGTCAAACTTCCTTCTTTTTGTGGAGAATAGGGCTTTTTCCCAGGTATTTTTTTTCTAGCTTATCACTTCTAAAGAATGTTTAGCAGAATAGAGGAAAAGTAACTGCTTGTCTTACTCTTTAAAGGTTGGGGAGCCAAAGTATTTTGTCACTCCAGACAAACGAAAAGGTCAGAGGTGTGAAGTAAAGCTGTTTGATGAGACAGAGATGTCTTTTCCAATAGTATGGTAAAATGTATTTTAAATTACTAAAATACACCAATTAATGCAAGAGTAGGTAAAGAAATAATATTTAAACGATTGATATAATGTCAGGTTTTTTGATTAATGATATAATTTGGGGTTTTTTTGGATGGCTACTGTGATAAGGCAGCAATATTGATCAAACCGAGACTTAAAAAAGATTCAGTAGAAAGGTCTTGGTTATATCGCCCCTCTATAAGACAGCTAGCTCATGGATGGCAAAATGAAGCATAATTCCAAATGGATTATAAGTATGGCCAACGATACGGATAAATGAACGAGTTCTTTGTTTGCCCAGGGCCGTCTGTGTTTTGCACACAGCTGCAGGGCTGGTTTCTTTGGTAAATGCAAGGCTTATCTGCCTGCAAGGCTCTGAGGTAGTCAGTGCTTGCTGGCTGCAATGAACTTTGTTCCCTAAATGCAGATAACGAGATAGCATTGCCTGTTGGAATTATAGAACTGTGTTATGGATCAGTGTAGTGTTTAACACAATTTCTGCATGTGAATGTTACTAAGTATGGGTACTACGTGCAGTGTTCAAATCCTTGAGCTGCCCCCGTATGAATTTGGAGCCATGCTGATGAGATACGTTTCTGTCAGTGCTGCTCCGCGGTGACAGGGCTGTGTATGTGAGGAGTTCTCGAAAGCAGACAACAGGCAGTGCTGGGTCAGCAATGCCTCTTGCTCATGGAGCTATGGGTAGAGGCAAAGATTCAGGAAATTCTTAAGCAAAGGTGATGGTGTGAGGATATTTCAGAGACCCAGCAAGGAGATGAGTGGGCAATGCTAGATGGATTTAAAAAAAAACTCAAAACAAATGAATAAAAACCTTAAAATGTCTTTTCTAAGGGAAAAAAAAAAAAAAAAGCTTTGGGAGTTTTCAGCCATCCTTCCACCTTCCAAACTTATAAGGAAGTGTGAATGAGGTTTGTCAAGGGACATAACCATCAAGCTATCGTTTTTGAGGGACATCACCAACCTCAGGCTAGTTTAACCACGCACAGTTGCAAGGATTGCAGGGTCAGAAAGCTGGCTGGGCATTTGGATTAGTGATCAGCTAATCAGCTTGTTCCTGCAGAAAAGCCTCAGCTGATAAGCAGTTATTTTTTACTCTGATTTGTTCTAGTTAGATTTTTTTTTCCCTCAAAGCTCTGAAATAGACATGTTATTTTTCCAGGTATGGGCTGCATTCAATCGTTTTGAACAACCTCACAGCGCTGTATTTTATCCTGCATGGAATCATCTAGGGACTGTATTAGATCAGCTGTACATTCATAGCAACTGGGCTGCAAACTAGACGTCTTTGGGTATCCACATTTCAGTTGAATGTACATGTAACAAGGGGATAGTGTCCCCTTTGACCAATTAATTATACCTGTATGATTTAGTAATTTGAAGGCAGAGGAGATAAATGCTCCTTAGTGGCATTATTATATGTATTATTTTTCACATATGTTCATGGCTGTTTCAAAATGTTTTGACTGACTAGCTTTTTTGTTAATTTAGTTGGGATAATGAATCTATCCAGCTTGCACAAAGTTGGATCCCGCAAGAAACAGGTATGATTTTCTGATCTTGATATTTTTACTATTATTTGTAGTTCTTAATGTGATACCTGCTTTAAAGTAACATGAAATTTGTTTTTGTGCCTAGTAATCTTTGCATCGGATGTGAGAATAAATTTTGACAAATTTAGGAACTGTATGACTGCCACTGTGATATCAAAAACCATTATTACAACTAATCCAGGTAAGATCTGTTAAATATTTTTGCTGCAATGCATGAATGAGTCAACTGGAGGTCTGATCTGTTCTCTGCCTGCCTCACACAGCTCCCTGCTTCTTGCCTGTCTCCATTTGAGCTTTTGTTTTGTTTCCTCAGTTGGGTCTGGAACACAAATGTAATACCTTTTAGGTTAAATACATGCATCAGATTCAATCTTCAAAATTTTATGTGCATCTTTTGTGATCCTAACAATAACTGTGTGTCTTTGAAAATGCAGAATTTGGCCAGCCATATCTGTTTATATAGACGTATAAAATTCCATTTATCTTAGGCTAATCTCATAATAGCTGTCTGCTTATGAGTCACCTTCAGCCTTTGGCAACACTTTCTGGAGATAGCAGTTATCAGAAGAAGAGAACGGCCATAGTTCAAGCAGAAAGTGATTATTTACTTGATGTTCCCCTTCAACTTTTTAACAGCTTGTTTCCCAAGGAGCTGTTCACAACCCAATGCACTTGTACCATGTGTGGCTCAGTTACTGCTGTGTGCAACTTAAAGATTCCTAGTCTATTTAGTCATTCCTTGTATAGAAATAACTCCAAATTTCTGATCACCCCTTCTTTGGGCACCTTTTCTAGTTCTCCTATATCCCTTTTTCAAATGGGCAAACTGGAATGGCACAGCCTGTTCAAGATATGGGTGTGCAATTGTCTCATATGGTGCAACCATTCATTTACGGATCCCAGGTGGGCAGGCTTGGACCAGCCTTCAGATATTCCAGTAAGCTGGTCCAAAGCTCTCCCTCAGCTTTCCCAAGTTCTGTGAGCTGGCAGAAGGATGCATCATTGATACCTTGGCCCATACTACAGAAGGGGCGGTCAGTTCCTCAATGACCAGTGCTTTTGCCTTCCTGCTTTCTGTTCTGTGCTCTCTAAGCCTTTCTTGTGCATTCCTTGTAGGACTGGTGGTTAGAGAGGAGGAGGGAAAAAAGGAGAGAGAGAGAAAAGAAAAGCATTGCTTGGCTAATTGCAATAGACATGATGTTGGTACTGGTAGAATTAAAAAAAAAAAAGAAAAAAAAAGTTGTAGAATAGAATTATTTTATCATTTTGGCAAGTTAAGAGATGTTTGTATGTTTTTTTCAGACACAGCAGAAGCAAGTATGCTCTTCAGCTTCCTAAAAGAGAGTGCACAATCAGGAGCTTTGCACAATAAAATGGAGGAGCAATCAAAAGAATTCCCCAACTGTGAGTGAGGATCTAGGTGCTTTCATTTCACACAATGATATGGTGCTCTATTGTGGTGCACTTGAAATTTCATTTTCTTATTCCTTGTGTTTATAGAGAAAAAGAAAAGGTATTTTCTGTCTGAATACTTAGCTTGAACTCCTACTGGTCTACCTGTAATACTATCAGTTATGAATCTGCAGGCTTTGTGCTTGTGCCATCCTGCAGCTTGTCTGACTATTCTGTGTGGCTTGAGTAAATAATAAAAAAAAGGAAAGGGAAATTTTTGTTAAAAAAGCATTTTGGAGAGCATATAAGGAGCGCATCTTTTTTTTCATCCCCAGATCATAGCTGTGCTCCAAAAGAAAAGTGCTTTTGTTGTTGCTGCTATTTTGTGCAGTTCCTTAGACACAGTTAACATGTCACTTTAACTTTTAGTGGAGAGTATAGTTGATGTTTATACTGTGGAAGAGCTGAAAGCAAAAGCTTTACAAAATGATGGGAAACTTGCGCCCATCTATGGCATTATTTATGGCTGCATTTCTACACTGGACATTGATAATGATGCATCTAAAATTATTCGCAAAAGATGGTAAGCAGCTGCTTGTTTTCAATTTGTATTAAAATGTTTTATCCTATCCTCCCCCTGACCCAAATTAGATTGAACAATATTTTAGTCTAGGTCCAGAAAAGAAATAGTAAGATGGCTCTGGGTAATGCTCTGTGAGCATCTGTTGTGTAGTTTCAGGAGGAGCAGCTGAGTTTTTGAAGGACTTGCTCTTTCTGGTCCCATGGGAGTGAAGAAAGAGACCATTTTGTCTTAGGTGGGCTTTGAGTGTAGAACATGAAGAATTTTGTCAGAGTCCCTTGGGAAACAGTGAATTCTAGAAAACAGTTTCAAACAACGAGCGACTGCCCGTGCGCTTTAACCGCCTGTGTCCCTCAGCTCAGCGTGCCGTTGTGCGGTGAACGAGGCGACAAACACGTGTGCGTTCTGTGGTGGCCTCTCTGCAGACCCCAAGGCAACTTTCACGAGCTTCGACATCCTCGTCGACGTGTCCGACCACTCGGGCACTCTTTCCTCCTGTTACCTGTCCGACTGCGTCGCTGAGGAGGCGCTGGGCTGCACGGTAAGTCACAGCCAATTAGTTCTGTCTCGTTCTGATCTGAGCTGCGAAGCCTGATGAAAATTACGACTATATCTAAATGTTCTCCACATGTATGTGTATACATACACTGTTTTAAAATATGGTGTATGTATGAATACATATATTGTATATATTCATATGCACACACATATACACTTTTAAGTAGTCAAAATTAAGAGTCACTAGATGCTGATACGAGGAAACATGACAAATACAAGTGCAAATAGCCTATTAAGAATACCATTTTATTTTAATTAACATGAGAACATAGTTGATATTCCTAACTTTGATTCTCAAGAACCCTGCAATTTATTGTAATCAACCTGTCTGTCGTGGTCTGTATATCCCACCAATTCCTATGCTGTAAGAAAAAATAATCGCATTTAAAAATGCATTAAAATGAGTAGGATGTTCTCCTCCTCAATGTTTTGGAGATTTTTACAGCTCTGTGTAGAAAAAATGTTCTGTGGTATCATGTCCTTAATAGGTCCATGACTTCCTAACTCTAACAGAAGACAAGAAGACTGCACTGAAATGGCACCTTCTTTTGGAACGAAGCAAGATTTATTTTAAAGTTAGTATTTAATATTAAACTAAAAAAATGGATGTTTCCAATTAGGCAGAATAATTACTATTGAAAAATTGCATTTCAGTTCTACTGAATTTTTTAAAATAAGCTTTAATTATTGTACATATTCTGAATATTCCAAGCAAATATTATTTTAACATAATTTCAACACCAGATGGTATCTCTGCAGGATCAGATTTGCAGGCCCCTTTCAGGAAAACTACCAAAGACACAGACAGCTCCTGGTCAATACTGATTAAGGCAATGATGTTGCAAGAACTTGTATAAAATGAAATCACTGATTTCTAGAACCGTAGGGCTATAATGGTCAAAGCTAAAAGTATCTGCAAGAATAATGCTTAGTTGATATTTTTAACATGTATTTATTATTTAGTTACCTGTATTTGTCCTTGACTTGTACTTTTGGAGATATATTGAGGTATTACTATAACCTGCACTCGTTCTTCAAGTGCAACAGTATTAGATTCACATACCTGGACAAACTGCCAAAAGATCTGCTATTATTTGCAATATTCTTGATTTCTTAAGTTTGTTTTCTCCTCGACACTTTACACTGATCAGAATTCTTTTTTTTTTTAAATCTACCCTTCTTAACAGAATTATTCTTACTCTTCCATCTCCTTTGTTCCTATTTCCAGTAAAACTGAAAACATTTTGCTTCAGTAATGACAGGTTTATAACATTAAATATGTATATTTATGTAAAAATAATATAAAATATGTATAACCACATCTGTCAATTAAACATGCTTTGTGATGTTTGTAAATATGAAATTTCAAAGTGCTTTACAGTAACAAAACCAAAGAACTTTAATTATTTTACAGCTTATTTTGTCACCCGGTTGGAGAACAGGACTGAAAGTGAATGTACTGTCATGCAAACTGGCAGACCCTGCAGAGGCAAGTCAGAGCTTGTTGCAAAAGGGAAAAAGATTACACTACATGGCTTCTTAATAGCTGGGGCAATTTAAAAAAAAAGTTTTCTTTCTTCATTGTGTTATTAGAGACAGAATGCTGTTGTCGCTGGATTTTGCTAAGATCATAAGGAGGGAGTATAATCCCGATAAGCGGCCATCTGCATTGATCTTTTTAGATAATTGTACTTTAAAACCTCACTAGGGCCTTAGCTGAAGAAAAGTTAATTCTACTAAATTAACTCTTTATATTTGGGAAGCTTTTTACATTCAGTTTAGAAAGCATTTGGAAAATTCAGAAATATCCAGTAGTACAAGGCAGATCTCTTGAGCTTCCCTGTTCTGTGTCAGTTCTGCAAATAAAGCCCCGTGCTCAACCGCTCCCTGTGTTCGTGGTGCGTCCTGAGTCCAGGCACGTGCTGCTGTCTGGGTGGAGCCCGGTGCTGACACCCTCCGCGGCCCGCGAGTCTCTCCCTTCACCAGCCGCTTCCCGAGGCGGCTCTTCCCGCGTGGAGCCGGCTCCCACTGCGGCCCTTCGTCAGGAGCGACGCGTCTGCTGCGCCACCGTGAAGCGCATGGACAGGATGTCGCCGATGCCAGCCTCCATCTCATCGTTCACCTCCACGCACCCAACGCCTTTGGGCGTCCCCGTCAGGATCACGTCGCCTTCCTCCAGCGTGATGATCTCGCTGATGTAGCTGATGAGGTAGGGGATGGAGAAGATCATGGACGACGTGTCCCCCTCCTGCCTCAGCTCCCCGTTCACCTTGAGCCAGATCTTCAGCTTGTGCGGGTCGGCGATCCGCTCCTTGGGCACGAACTCGCTGACGGGGCACGACGTGTCGAAGGCCTTGGCCAGGGTCCAGGGCAGCCCCTTCTCCTTGCACTCGTCCTGCGCGTCCCTGGCCGTCATGTCGAGGCAGAGCGCGTAGCCCCCGACGTGCTCCATGGCGGCGCCGCGCGGCACGGCCCGCGCGCGCCGCCCCATCACCACGGCCAGCTCCACCTCGTGGTGCAGCCGCGCGCAGTAGTAGGGCCGCAGCACGGGCGAGCCCTCGCGCACGTAGGCCGAGGAAGGCTTGAGGAAGAAGAGGGGCTGTTGCGGCGGCGCGCTGCCCATCTCCGCCGCGTGCTCGGTGTAGTTGCGCCCCACGCACACGATGGTTCTGCCCCACTCCCAGAAGCGCGACAGGGGCTTGGGGGCGGCCATGGCAGCGCGGTCACCTTGGCGCGTCCTCCCTTCCCGCCGCCGCAGAGAACGGCACAAAACGCCCGGCCCGGGGGGCGGGCGCCGCGGCCCAGGCCGCGCCCGGAGCGAGGCCGCCGCCTCCGCGGGGCGGGCGCGGAGGTGGCGGCGCTGCGGGCGGAGCCGCGGCCATGCGCGGCGGGGGCTGGCGGCGCCTCGGCACCGCCCTGGCGGCGCGGCGAGCCGGGGCGCTGCTCCGAGCCGGTACGTGCGGGACGGGGCCTGCGCCCAGCCCGGGCCCCCGCTGCGGGCCGCGGCGCCAGCTCGGAACCGGGCCCTGCTGCGGGCCGGGCCGGGGCGGGCGGGCCGGGCCGGGGCGGCTGCTCCGGGCCCGCCGCGGGGGAGGCCGCGGCCCGGGCGGGGCCTGCGCGGTGCCCCGCGCTGCAGCGGGGCCGCGGGGGAGGCGCCGTGCGGAGACCCCCCTGCAGCGGGGCTGGGAGCGGGGCGGCTCCGAGGTGTCCCCGTGCAGCGGGGCTGGGGCACGGGGCAGTGTCCCCCTTGCAGCAGGGCAGGGCTGTGTCCCGCTTGCAATGGGGTTGGGGCACGGGGCACGGTGCAATGTCCCCCTTGCAATGGGGTTGTGTCACGGGAGCTGTGCAGTGTCCCCCTTGCAGCAGGGCTGGGCACGGGGGTGCTGTGAGGTGTCCCCTTGCAATGGGGCTGGGTCACAGGGCACAGTGCAGTGTCCCCCTCGCAGTGGGGCCTGGCCGTGGGGTGCAGTGTGGTGTCCCCCTTGCAATGGGGCTGAGCTGGGGGAGCATGCGGTGTCCCCCTTGCAGCAGGGCCAGGGATTGCATGGACGTCCTATGTCCCCTTTGCAGCCGGACAGGGGGCAGGGGTGGCCCTGCAGTGTCCCCCTTGCAGCAGGGCTGGGCCCTGCAGGGACCCTCTTGCAGGGAGCCGGCAGCTCCAGCTGACTCGGCCTGCGGGTCCCTCCCTGCTCGCGGCTGCTCCGCGCTGATAACGAGGCCGGGAGGCTGCGGCAAAGCTCCTGCGCTGCCCGGGAGCTGCTCCGCGTGCGGGGGCGGCCGGGATCTGACCTGAGCCTGGAGCACAGGGAATCGCATGGGGAATCGCACGGGGACAGCTCCAGGCTCCGTGTTTACACTGGGGCCGGGATTCTGAGCGCGTCGCTTCGGAGCAGCGCGCCGGCTCCACAGCGGCTCCGGTGGCTCTCGCCAGAGGCCTTTTGCATTGCTCTAGTTTCAAGGCCTGGCATTAACGATGTGGAATCCAGTGCCAGGACTGGAAGCCCTGATGCTCTTAGGAACCAGGATGTCCAAGCAGGGCCCTCCCAGCTCCCGAGTTTGCTGGGTTGCGCCGGGGGCAGCCGGAGGGACCAAGGTGGCCTCGCTCGCGCCCCAGAAGGTGCCGGTGATGGGAAGGGGAGCGTCGCTCCCGCCCGGACGGCGACGCGAGGGCGTTCCCTGGGTGTGCTTGGAACGGGAATTCTCCCTTATCTGCACTAAAAGGAGCAGGACCAGGAGAGAAGGCTCAAAGCAGCCCTTTTGGAATAGATTTTCTGCATTAGTGATTCAGAAATGATCTCCGTGCTGGGCCAGGGTGAGAGTTACATGTAGCTGGGGGAACTGCCCTGAACAGAACCGGTTCTTCCCATTAAGAGAAGCGCTTTGCCCACGTGATGGAGCTTTTGATGCGCTCCTTGGATGGGGAGAGGTGGCAGGATGCAGCTAAGCTACACACGGAAATTCAGAATGAGTTTCGTACTTCATGGATGCTTTCTGCGTACTTTGTTCAAATTGCATTTGAGAAAACACTTCCACTTGGAAGAATACGAATTAAACACGCAGAGGTATTTCAGGAGCGTGGCTAAGGTTGGAAACAGGAAGAAATTTTCTTCCTGTGAATAAAATTTCACAGGTATGTGAATAATTGCGTGGAGGTGAAGCCGCGCCGGGCTGGGGCCTGCACGCCCTGCCAGGGAGCGGTGAGGAGCACTCGCTCCTGTTCCATCACGGAATGACCAGGGTTTGTGTCCGTTCTCTCCCAAGGCCTTTCCTGCTCCGTAGGAACGCGTGGCAGGTAGGGACGCTTTCTTCAGTCCAGCCTCCTCCCCTGGATGTCCCCAACACGCAGTGCAGGCCCAGCCGGCCAGGCCTTCTGATTTTATTGGCCCTGCTGGGTCTAATTTCGCTCGCCCGCTCCCCTCCTTAGCTCGCTTTGGTGCTGAGCGGGTGAGCGGAGCTTGGGGAAGGGGCAGGATGGCCCTGGGCAGGGTGAGGGGCCTCGGAGCCGCCTGTCCCCTGCCTGGCGGCCGGGACACGTCCAGGGAGCGCCGTGACGGAGCCGCTCGTGTCGGAGGTGGCAGCGGCGACGTGTCCGGAGGTGGAGAGGGGCGAGCGCGTCGGGATGAGCCTGGTGATCCCTCCCTTTGCCCCGAGCCCTGCGGTGCTGGTGGGAGGTGAAACAACAGCTCAAAACGAGGCAGTTGCCTCCACCTGCGCGCACGGGCCCTGGGTGCTCTATAAAAATTTGACTTGTGGAGACTTCTCTACCTTCGAGTGCCTGGACGCGGGCCTGGGCTGCAGGACTTTGGCTCTTCCTCTTTCTTGCCCCCTCATTTTATGGCAGACCCTCTTGTTGCCTGGTTGTTTCTCTAAGGACTTTGTATCTGGAAGTGGGGCAGCGCAGGGGGTGGAAAGTAGGGCCTGGGTTATTTGCGTCTCAAATAAGATTTGCTTCTTGGATCTGATTAAACATTTAACCCAAAGTAAATAGCAAAGTGCTGCTGCTGCACCAGGGTAACCCATTAACGAGGACCCTCCTGCCCCGCAGGAACCTTTCCCCTCCTGGCCCGGCGCGGGTGCCAATTCCCAGCTAGTGAGCCGGGTCCATCGCTGCCTGTGTCTCCCCGTTATCATTTGTAACCTGGCGTTTCATGTGTTTTTTGTTCCTTGTGCGTGTGTGGAGGCACCGTCCTGGGCTGCCCTCTGTGCCACTGTCCCCGCTCCGCTCCGCTCCCTGCTGACCCAGGGCCCGTCCCGGCGAGCGCGGCGCCACGGGAAGCGGCTCGCGGGCTCCTTGACGCTGGGGCCACCGTCCCCACGGGCCGCGGAGCCGCCGTGTCCCCGCGGGGCTCTCTGACGCTGGGGCCACCGTCCCCGCGGGCCGCGGAGCCGCCGTGTCCCCGCGGGGCTCCCTGACGCGAGGCTCTCCGCGGTGCCCAGGTGCGGGAGCGCTGCGTGCGCTCGTCCTGCCCGCCGAGCACGAGCGCAGGGCGGCCCGCACGGTCGCGCAGGCCGACATGAAGGTGGAGCTGCTGCCCGCGCTCACGGACAACTACATGTACCTGCTCATCGACGAGGAGAGCCGCGAGGCCGCCGTCGTGGACCCGGTGCAGCCCCAGAAGGTACCGGGGGAGCCTCGCTGGGTGCGCGGCGGGCAGGAGCGCTCGCGGCCCTGCCCCGGGTTTGGGGAAGGGTGACGCCAGCCATCCCTATGGACGAGGCCGTGCGCCCTGCTCGGAGGGTCGGGCTCTCCACACAGCCCCTGGGGAGCAGCAGGCGCCTGGGGAAGCCGCTCTGTGCGAGCGGTGCCGTTCTGTGTCCTGCAGGTCTTGGATGCGGTGAAAAAGCACGGCGTGAAGCTGACCACCGTCCTGACCACGCACCATCACTGGTAACCTCCTTGCTGCGGGGACATCCCGCCGTCCTCTGCATGAACACGGATCAGTGAGAGCTGGGCATGTCCAGAGCAGGGCCGGAGCTCAGGAAGTGTCTCCTGGGCTGTCCCATCCCCAGGGACACTCAGCTGAGCGCGTGGGTCCGTGGGTGGTCACAGCAGGTCTGGGTTTGGGATACAGCATCCCCTTCCTCCATGCACTGTGCCGGATCCATGTGTCCCATCCGTTGGAAAGGACCTTGAGGAAGCTGGTGCCTGCAGCAAAATCTCCCCTAGAAGGTGTCCAGGTTGCTGCTGGACTGGGCACACGAGCGGTCTGGGTCCTTTGGTGTTTGAAACCCCAGAAGGGCTGAGTTGGGTGGAGGTGCAGCAAGTGCATGAGGACGCGAAGGGCAGGGAAATGGTGCAAAATCCAAGCTGGGGACGTCCACCCGCGCCGGGAGCTCGGCCAGGCCTTCTCGGAGCCATTCCTGCTGCTCCCTGCACTGTCTGCGCTGCGAGTTCCCTGCGGGGCCTTTATCTGGCTATTCCAGCCTTTATCCGGCTATTCCAGCGGCTCGGGAAGCCTCTGCCGAGGCGGAAGGGCCAAGCAGGGAGCACATTCACCCTGGCCCTCCTGTCTGTGCTGGCAGGGCACCCCGAGCACATCCAGCAGTGGGAGGTTTGCCTGGATTGTCCCCAGCTGGTCCCATATGTGGGCACCGGGAGACGAACTGAGCAGAAACCATCCCCTGGAAGTCACTGCTGCAATTTGAGCTGCACGAAACCTGTGTTCATCCTGTCACAAATGTTTCTTTTTAACCTTGCAGGGACCATGCTGGAGGAAATGAGAAGCTCGTGAAGATGGAGTCGGGGCTGCGTGTGTATGGGGGTGACAGCCGGGTGGGCGCGCTGACGCAGAAGGTGTCACACCTGACATCCCTCAAGGTAAAGGGGCTGAGCTGCTGGACTCGCCCGGGGGCATCTTCCCCTTGTAAAACGGCCTCAGAGAGGGACCAGCTCAGGTGGCTGCGGTGGTTCTGGCTCTTCTACCTTCTTAACGTCTCTTGGAAGCAGTTGATGGTTTAGCTGCAGCTTTGGGGCTTTCTCAGCGCTGGGAACCGCAGCCCCGCTGCCTCTTCGGGCTGCGGATGCTTTGCCAAGAGCACTGCCCTGCCTTGGCCCTGCCTTGCCCGGCCTGCTGGGGTCCAGCTTTGGCAGCAGCATCCGCCGCGGTGCTCCGAGCAGAGGTGCGAAGGGGCCGAGCTCGTGCTCTGCTTCAAGCCCGCTCCAAATTGCAGGCATTTTTGCAATGATCCTCGCTGAGCCAAGGCAGGAGAGCGGCCGTGCCAGCACTGAGGGCTGCTTGCATTGATTTTTGCAGAACTAGAGCAGCCAGCCTTGTTGGAACACAGGTCTTTACCTACCCCTGGGCTGGCAGATGACACAAACTGTTGTGAAACGAGCTGGGTGACGTGTGAGTCCCTGCAAGTCCAGCAGGGACCTTCGTGGGGGCAGCAGCGTGGGCAGGAGCACGTTGGACCTGGGGGAATGAGCCCTCAGTGCCTTGCCCCCTCCCTGCTGCTGCGAGGCCTCCGCTTCCTCCCTTCTGCTTTATTTTTGTTGGGAGCTTTTTACAGTCCATTAACCTTGAGCAGGGTTTTGTGCTGCTCTGGATCTGCTTGCTCGTGCTGTCAGCCAGACGCTGAGTCATTCTGCATGTAAATGAAAAACTCGGCAGTTCCCCTTGCACCAGCCAAGGAGGAAGCGGCTCCTTCCCAAGTCCTTCCTGTCGGACGCTCTTGCCGGACTCCCCAGGGAGCAGAGCTGGGATTTACCCTTCATCTCTGTTAGGAATTGCCCCTAGGGCTGCTAGACGGTTGTGATAGCGGCAGTTCTTTTCTAATCACATAAATGCCGGCAAACAGCAGCTTAAGCTCCAGTCTTCTGCCTTCTTCTCAGGTGGGATCTCTTAATGTGAAATGCCTCTGTACTCCATGTCACACTTCTGGACACATCTGTTATTATGTGACTAAGCCAAATAGCTCCGAGCCACCTGCAGTTTTTACAGGTGAGGAGTTGGGAGGTTACGTCGCCTGCAGCCTGTGTCCCGCAGAAATAGGCTGTCCCCCTGCTTGGGTGCTCCCGGCTGTATTTGTTCCTAGTTAACTCTGGAGCTGACTGACTTCCTCACCTGCCCCCTTAGCAACAGCTAGCAAGCAGTAATGACAGATAAACCTGGTGAAACCCCTCTGAGTTGGTAACTGCATTGCTGGGCACCCAGCAAGCAGCATTCAGAGAAGAGCCCTGGAGGAGTCTCGCTTTTTAATACTTTCTTCCCTGAATTATGAGCTGTGGGTTTTTTGTTTTGATTCAGTTTTGGTTTTTTTGGACACCCTCCACCCACTCCTGTGGGTGATTCCCAACTGTGTCTTGATTCCCAACTGTGTCTTGATTCCACCGAGTGTTTGTTTTTCTATAGACCTGTGCCTGTGTCTGAAACAGGATTGAAAGAACAAAAAAAGGACAGGATGGGTGTTGGCTTGGCTCCGGAGTCGGGGAGCAGAATTCCCGACTGCTCTGGGTCTCCCCAGGCTGCTGTTCTCCGGAGTTTGGACCAGCTGGTGTCGAGGAGAAGCCACTGCAGGAGCAGGGGGTTAGGGAGAAAACGCCGAGGAAGCTGGAAGTGCTCATGTGCCTTCATCTTTGTACAATCTCGTAGCGAAGAGAAACGGTGCTAGAAGGGAGAGCAAGGGAGGCTGCCTCTTGGCTAGGGTTTTTTTGCCTGTGGAGGCTGAGGGATTTTCGGTATTCCAAGTTAAAGAGCGGACGAGGGAGGCGTTTGCCACGTGGGTCAGCGCAGCCCGGAGCGCGCGGGGCAGAGCCGTGGGTGTCGCGGCGCTCCGGGCCGCGGGAGCCTCCGCGTGACGCCGCCGTGTCCTCGCAGGGGACACGCTCTTCGTGGCCGGCTGCGGGAAGTTCTTCGAGGGGACCCCCGAGGAGATGTACAGAGCCCTGATTGAGGTGCTGGGCAGCCTGGCGCCGGAGACGGTAGGAAGCCGCCCTTCGTGCTAGCAGGGCAGCCCCCAAAACACAAGAAACTGCCTCCCTAATCACACGAGGTAGAATTGCACAGGTTTCAAAGAAACAAATGCTTCCACCAAGGGCCGTCCCTGCTGCAGAATAGCTGGGGCCCTTTGAGAAGGGAATGCGTGTACCCCAAATCCATTTGGGCTCTGCGGGGGAGAGCAGAGGGTGTTTATTTAAACAACGACCAGGGAGCAGAGGGTATTTATTAAAAGGAAGGCTAGGATGCCGAGGTTGTTTTGCCCACCGTGCCTGGCTGGTCGCAGCCGCGCGTGTCTCCCATGGGGAGCGCTGTGTCCCGCAGCGCGATTCTGCGCCCTGTTCTTTGCTGTGACTCCGGTGTCAGCGCCCGGCGCTGCTCCCCCCTGCAGCCCTGTCTAACTCTTCGCTTCTCTTCCCAGAGAGTTTACTGCGGTCACGAATACACCATCAACAATCTCAAATTTGCCCGACACGTCGAGCCCGATAATGTCGCTATCCAAGACAAGCTTGCTTGGGCCAAGGTGGGTTGGTTCGTGCTTTCTCTGGACTTGCTGGACGTCTCTGTGGCCGAAGAGCCTCTTCAGCAAGGCAGGGCAGAGGGGAGAGTGTGAGAGAGGCGGAGGGAAGGGGGTGACAAGAGCCGGTGCTGCCAGGGGCACAGCGTGCCTGGGGGCAGGGGTTGTCCCAGGCTTGCTGTCCCGGGTGGCTGTAGCCGCCTTGGGAGCTGTATCCCGTCTGGGACAGGCCAGGGCGCTGCTTGCTCATGAGAACATCCGTAATGGAGCAGAAACCTCTCCCCTTGCTGCAGGCGAAATATGACAGCGGGGAGCCGACCATCCCCTCCACGATCGCCGAGGAGTTCACCTACAACCCCTTCATGCGAGTGAGGTCTGTGGGAGCCACCCCTCCGTGTCTGGCGTTGGGGATGGGGGGGATGAGGTCCCTGAGGAGCGAGCTGCTCCCCTGCATCGTGTGCATCCTTCCAACATCTCCATTCCAAGAGGTGCCGTGGCAGAACGTGCCCGTGTGCCAAGGCCTGGGGTCGGCAGGGCTGTGTGAGCGCCCGCGCCGGGCCCTGGCCCGGGTGTCACGGCAGGTTCTGCTCCTGGTCCTGCCAAGCCTGGCAGAGGGGCACACGAGGAGGTGCAGAGTGTTTGCAGCCTCTGTTGCCCATGAGTGTTTAAATCAAGGGAGCCGGTAAGTCCATGGCAAAATGCAGGGCCTTGGTTTTAAATGCAAAACTCCCCTTGCTGCAGATGAAAGGCAATAGCAGTGACTTTGCCCACAAGATGTTTATTTGCAGCCTTTGTGTTTACTGCCCTCGCTGTTCTCTTTGGGCAGGGAGAAGACAGTTCAGCAGCACGCCGGGGAGACTGATCCCATCCGAACGATGGGAGCCATCAGGAGAGAGAAGGATAACTTCCGTGTCCCGAAGGACTGAGCGCTCTGCCCCAATCACTTCAATGTCAGCTCAATCGTAAACTAGGCTATTCAGATGTTTTAGCATTTAAGCATTCTGTTGTGATTAGGACAGTCACATTTAGGTTTTTGTTTTGTTTTAATTAAGGAAAAAAAGCACTTTGCCCTTGTTGAGATGTTCTACAGCATATTTATATGATGAAGAATATTTATCCCTCTATTTCTGGCTCTCAACCTGTCACATGTGTCACAAACAGATCAGATCATTTTGCAAGTGTCGGTACGTGGCTCAGAAGCTGGGCTAGAAAAGAGTCAAATCTCAAAGTCTAAGAAAAAAAGTTCCTGTTATTTTTATAGGAGCCCGCTGTGAATGTGAACAGTGGGACTAGAGCCCAGGATGTCTTCATTTAAAATAGACAAAATGCACGTAAATTGCCGTCGGAAGATTTAATTTTTTCTGTGCTGCTGCTTCAACTCTTCTGTCCCTGTTGTCTTCGCTAAAGCCACTTCCCAGCGACGGATCTGCGCTGCCACTGCCGCCAGTTGAGGACTCGGTCTGTCAGACGTGCCGCGTGGTGGGACTGCCCGGCCGTTCTGCAGGGCTTTCCGCTTCCCTCCTCCCGATCCGCAGCGGCTCCTCCAGGCCCTCGAGCTCGCGCTGCTGCTTGTCCGTAGCCGGTTTGCATGAACCCGCTCGCTGCGCTTCACCGGGATCCGCCTGCTCCTGTGCCGGCCCCGCAAGGCTGAGGGAGGGACGTGCTCCGCCACGCGCTGCCGTCCAGCCCTCGGGCACCGATCCGCGGCTGAGGGCAGCGGCTCCGGCCACTGCGATGGTGATACGGCCGGGAGAGCCCGCGTGGGCCTGCGTTCACGGCAGCAGGTGCTGGAAGCCGCTGCCACTGACCCCTGCAGCCTGCTCTGCCCCAGCTCCGGCTCGCAACGAGGTGGTTATGGATGCAGGGCTTGTCCAGATACTGCCAGAGCGGGCTTAGATCTCGGACCCCCTGAGAACCGGTCTTAGCGCGGCACATTCCCATTCCAGCTCTGCCCGTAGACTGGAAGCTGCATCCGTGTGTCCTGAGCGGCCTCCCTGGAGGCTGCGGGGAGGCAACGGCCCCTCGGGCTGTTTTACTGATGCAGCAGTGCTGAGCGTGGGGGAAGGGGATCACCTTTTTTGAGGAAAAGCAGTTTTCAGAGAGGAGAGTGGCTTGTCTTCTTGCGGTGGCCGAGATGCTTATTCCTGCTTGTGGAATAAAACCTGTTGAGCCCAAAGATGCCTGAAGTGAGGCTAGTTTTGTGCTCGCGACGTGGGGAATGGTTGTGGGATACCCAGTGCTTGGACACCGCTATCCCAGGAGCGCTGAGAACGGGAATGGGGGTTTGGCTCTGGATTTTCACACAGTGCCATGGAGCTGAGTGTGCCACGGAGGCCGTCAGCCCCCACAGAGCTTTCCATGCTCCTGTGGAAGAGGGTCCTTGCAGCGTAACTGCCGCCTCCGAGTTCTCCAGCATCCTGCAGCCCAGGCCTGGGTGGTGCTGGACTGGGCCACGTCTCTCCTGGCCTTCCCGTCCTTCAACCTGGCGTCTTCCAAAAGGTGATGAAGGGCAAAAGGAAACGGAGGAGGCAGAGGAGCCGCTGCGGGAAGGACCCTCCTCCTCTGTCCGGAGCACCCAGAGCCCCGTGGGCCCGGCCAAGTGTTGGGGCAAGGAGGGAGGGTCGCAGGCTGGGAACCAACCGGGACATGGGAAAACCCTTCCCGAACCCCTCGGGACTGGGCCAGGTGGCGAGGGGTGAACATGGTCTTCAAGGGGTTTGACATCGCGGTCTCTAATGAGTTTTACTCCTCTTTCTCCTTCCTTGGTTCTTGATCTCAGTTGTGTACTGTGGACTCCTCAAATCCGATATTTTAAAAACCATTTTTTGAGTAATTGTTTGAAACTGAGCATGGAAAGACACAAGGGATTTTAATTCCGGCCCCGTCCCTCGGTGAGCGACGCGGAGCTGGAGCCCGTAGCTCCGCCGGCCACAGCGCCCTGGTGCCGAGGCAGCCGCTTGGAGGGGATGCAGCAGAGCTGGGGCTGGCGCTTTCTTCAAAAAGGTAAATAATTTTTACCTTTTTAGGTCAGAAGGAAAAGAGGAGCTTCTGGCCCTTTGATCATCTGAATGCTGTGTGCTGCAATTAAGACTTTCCTGGTGTCGGTTCTGGCAGCTCAGGGAATAAACCAGCTGTAAGTAGCATCAGTGTGGCAGTCTGGAAAAGGTGGATTTTATTTATTTTTTAACTAGTGATTACCATTGGTAAGCAGCTGTAGGCAGCTTCCCCCCTAATGGTGGGGTCAGCGTGGGGACCTCTGAGGCTTTATGCAAAGTCTGTTCTCGATAAAGCTTGATTTTTAAAAATTTCTTTTCCTTCTAAAGGAGGAAGGCAGCCGGTCCTGGGCTGGTGTCTGTCACCCCTGCACCGCCGAGAGCTGCAGGGCCTGGGGCTCCGCATGGAGCTGCCCCGGGCGCTGCCAGGGAAGCGGCCCTGGAAACGGGGGTCAGAGAGACACTGGGGAGGGATTTATCCCTGCTTATCCTCCCTGCACTGGGAGTCGGGGGAGGATTTCACTGGGAGCCGCATTGCACCGGGAGCGGGGGCAGCATCTGCCCCCGTGCAGCGAGAGCTGCACTGCACCGGGAAGAGCATTCCCGCCCCCACCCGTGCACCGGGAAGCCGCATTGCACCGGGGAGCAGGATCCCCCGTGCAACGGGCGCCGCGTTGCACCGGGAAGAGCATTCCCGCCCCCACCCGTGCACCGGGACCGGGTTCCACCGCCCGCCCCCGTGCAGCGGGAGCCGCGTTGCACCGGGGAGCAGGATCACCCGTGCAGCGGGAGCCGCGTTGCACCGGGGGGCAGGATCCTCCGTGCAGCGGGAGCCGCGTTGCACCGGGGAGCAGGATCCCTCGTGCAACGAGCGCTGCGTTGCACCGGGAAGAGGGTTCAGCCGTGCAGCGGGAGCCGCATTGCACCGGGGGGCAGGATCCCCCGTGCAGCGGGAGCCGCGTTGCACCGGGAAGCAGGATCTCCCGTGCAGCGGGAGCCGCGTTGCACCGGGGAGCAGGATCCCTCGTGCAACGAGCGCTGCGTTGCACCGGGAAGAGGGTTCAGCCGTGCAGCGGGAGCCGCATTGCACCGGGGAGCAGGATCTCCCGTGCAGCGGGAGCCGCGTTGCACCGCGAGCAGGATCCCCCGTGCAGCGGGAGCCGCGTTGCACCGGGGGGCAGGATTCCCTCCCCGGCGGCGGGGCGGGCTCGCGGCGGCCCCGGCAGCGCCTCCCGCTCCGCCCCGCTCCGCCCCGCTCTGCTCCGCGCACCCGCCGCGGGGAGCGGGGCCGCCGCCGCAGCATGAAGGTGAAGGTGATCCCGGTGCTGGAGGACAACTACATGTACCTGCTCATCGAGGAGCGCTCCCGCGACGCCGTGGCCGTGGACGCCGCCGTGCCCAAGCGGGTGGGTGAGCGGCGCCCGGCGGGGCTGCAGCGCCGGGCTAACCCCTACCCAAGGGGCCTGCGAGACCCACAGCCCCCAGCGGGAAGCGGGTGCTGGTCGGGGTCAGCATTTGGGGTCTGCGTTTGGCTTCGCTCGGGGTTGGCATCGCTTGTGTTTGGTATCGCTCAGGTTGGCATCGCTTGCGTTGGCTTCACTTGGGGTTGGCTTCACTTGGGGTCAGCTTTGCTTCAGTTGGCATCGATCTGGGGTCAGCATCGCTTGGGCCTGGAATCGCTCTGGGGTTGGCATCATTGCGGGTCAGCATCGCTCTGGGTTTGGCATCGCTCCAGTCAGCATTGCTTAGGTCGGCATCAGTCTGGTGTTGGCAGCGCTCGGGGTCAGCATCTCTTGGGTTGGCATCGCTTGTGTTCGGCACCTCTCGCGCTCGGCACTGCTCGTGTTCGGTACCACTCGGGTTGGCGCCGCTCGAGCTCGGCACCGCTCGGGGGCATCGCGCTGCCCCGCGCTGACGCCGCCGCCCCTCGCAGCTCCTGGACATCGTGCGCAGGGAGGCGGTGGCGCTGCGGGCCCTGCTGACCACCCACCACCACTGGTGAGCGGCCGCGCGCCCCGCTCCGTCCCGCCGGCCCCGCGCGTCCCCCGGCCACCACGGTGCTGCCTCCCGCGCAGGGACCACGCCAGGGGCAACGAGGAGCTGGCCGCGCTCTGCCCCGGCCTGCGCGTGTTCGGCGCCGACGAGCGCATCGGCGCCCTCACGCACCCGGTGGCGCACGGCCAGGAGCTGGCGGTGCGTCGGGGACGGGGACGGGGACGGCGGCCGCGCTCCGCGCCCCGCGCCCGGCCCTCACGGCCCCTCCTCAGTTCGGGGCCATCCGCGTGCGCTGCCTCCGGACGCCCGGCCACACGTCGGGCCACGTCTGCTACTTCGCGTGGGAGGACGAGTCCCCGGACGCGCCGGCCCTCTTCTCGGGTAGGCCGCTCGCCTCGGCGCGCGCCGCTCGCGCCGCCGGCCCCGCTGCCGTCCCACGGGCCGCCCGCGCCGCCCGCAGGCGACGCGCTCCTCGTGGGCGGCTGCGGGCGGCTCTGCGAGGGCTCCGCCGAGCAGATGCTCAGCAGCCTCACCGGCGTCCTGCCCGCGCTGCCCAAGGACACGGTGAGTGCCAGCGTGGCCGGGAGCGGGGCCGGGAGCGGGGCCGCGCACCCGCCGCCTCCCGCCCGGGCCTTTGCAGAAGGTTTTCTGCGGCCACGAGTGCACCGTGCGCAACCTCAAGTTCGCCCTCAAAGTGGAGCCCGACAACGAGGCGGTGAAGGAGAAGCTCGCGTGGGCCAAGGTGAGCGGCCGCGCTGCCCGCCCGCGCTGGCCCTGCGGGCACCGCGTGACGGCCGGTGTCGCGGCAGCGCCGGGACGACGAGGACCTGCCCACGGTGCCCTCCACGCTGCACGAGGAGTTCCTCTACAACCCCTTCCTGCGGCTCACGTAAGCGCCGCCGCCGCGTCTTCTTCAGGAGCCCGGCGAGGGTGGCGCGTCCCCGGTGTCCCCTGCCCGCGTCCCCATCGCTCTCCCTTGCAGCGAGGAGCCCGTGCAGAGGTTCACGGGCCAGACGGAACCGCTGGAGGTGCTGCGAACGCTGCGCGCCGAGCACGACAACTTCAAGAAGCCCAAGGAGCGGCCGCCCCCGCAGGCCGTGCTGGCGCTGCAGTGGGGGCTCTTCGGACCCTTGCTGGAGAAGAAGTGAGGCCGGGGCGGCTGCGGCCCCGTGGGCTCCCTGCCAGCTTAGACTTGGTCCCCTAAGACCCCTGCCTTGCCCTTGGGAAGCGGGTTCCGTCCTTACCCCGCTCGCTCGGGCCCCGCTCTTTCGGTGCTCTCTTCCCTCCGCTCTTAGCTCGCCTTGGGGTCAGGCCTCGTTGCGGAGCAGGAGGAGGGCACGGAGGGCAGAGCGGTGCCACGAGGAACCCTGCGCCCCCGCCGCGGGGGTTGGAGGGGTTGTCTTGCTTTTCTTCCAGCAGGACAAAATGAAGCCGGGCGCGAGGATCGCGGAGCCGCCGGGCGCGAGGATCGCGGTCCAGGAGGAGCTCGGGCCTGCGCGACGCGGCCGCCCGCCCAGCGCTGCGTTTCGAGACGCTCCCGCTCCGCAGGGCGACGACGCGACACGACGCGACGCGCGGGGACCCAGGCCGGGCTCCAGCGCCCGCGAGGCGCTCGGTGCCCGTTCGGCCGCGCGCCCTGGGCCGCAGGGTCCCTTCAGCCTCCTCGAGGTGCTGCCACTTGCCCGTTAGCGTTTCTGTCCATATAGCTGTAAAACTGCAGCAGGAAAGCGTTTAGGATGAAGCGTTCATTTGCATTGCCTTGAGTTTAGGATAAAAAGCGCAGAGCGGCTGGGGCGCTTAAGCCGCCTCAGCTTGCAAAGGTCTGGGTTAGGTTTGTGCAGTGTCAGTGCTCTTTATTTTGCGTTTGAAAAATGTGCAGGGGGTTTGTTTTGCAAGGGAGGTGGGGGTTTGTTACAAAGCTGAATATCGCAAATTATTTTTGGGGCAGAAAAAATAAGAGCTTGTTGGTGCCTCTGTAAATCATCAAAATCCCTTTGACGGGGCAACGTTAGAGCAGGGCCATGCGCGTCTCTGGGTTTCTCTTTTACATCAACGTGCCAAGCAGCTGTGAGCGGTAGCGGTGCTGCTGGGCTCGCGCCTGCCTCGCGTGGCCGGGACACAGACCGGAGCAGCGCCGGCGCCGACCGCATCGCGTAGCGGCAGCATCTTGCATGTGTGGACTGAGTTACATGAACTTCTTACCACTAACGCCTGGTTTACGCCCGTTACTAGAAACTAGACAAAGTTTTCTTTTTTTTTCCTTTTTTAAGTTGTGTTATAATTTACTCTGCCCCGGAGGAGGGGGAGTGAACGGTGCCTCACGCGGCGTCTCGCTGTGAGTTACTCTGCGCGAGCGCCCTGTGCGGCTCCTTGCAGAGGAGCCCGGCGGGAGGTTGTTGACGCTGGGACCGAAGCTGTGGCCACGCGCAAGGGCCTGAGCTGGCCCCAAGCTCCCCCGTTTGGGTGCCGGCAGCAGGGACCTCCCGGGCCGGAGGGACTCGAGCAGCTCTGGATCCCACGGAGGGGACGGACGCGGAGGGGCTGCGGGCTCGGGGCGCTCCCGGCCGACGGTGCCTCGATGGCTGCAGCAGCGCGGGCGCCCGAAGCTGCTCGCTGGAGAAGGGACCAAACACACAGCGCTCCGGTTGTTTCATCTGCAGCTGATTTTGCCTCATTTATTTGATCACGTTGGCTTTCAACCGGAGCCGAGCACGTTTCTTCGGCGCTGACGGACGGATTTACGGCCTCAGCGCTCCGGCACCGCGCTTGCCTTGCGTTAGCACTGCCATTTCTTGCTGCAGTAAAAGGTCTCACGGTTTCGCCTGGCACGGTGCGTGACAAAGCTGTGCATGGACAGGGCACTCAGCGACGCCACCGCCTTGCTTGTAACCAGGGACAGGCAGGGTCGAGTCTTGGGGCGAGACTCCTGCCTTACAAACACTGTGAATTCACTAATGAACAAGCAGCACCTGAAATTCTAACACTTTTAATTAAAAACATTCGAAATGGTCTTGCACGGTGTTGGCTGGTTTTTAGTAAGGAGCGGCTGGGGCTCTGAGGTGAAGGGCGCTCAGCTGGGCTGGCCCAAGAGGCAGCTCAAGGTCCAAGCGCCCTGCGGCCAGGCCCAGCTCAAGGTCCAGTCCCTGTCACCTTTGCAGAGTATCCGAGCAAGGTTGGGGGTCTGGGGAGCATCTGAGCAAGGTTGGGGCTGGCTCTGCAGTCATTGTCACCTTTGCAGAGTATCCGAGCAAGGTTGGGGTCTGGGTCCGCAGTCCCTGTCTCCTTTGCAGAGCATCCGAGCACGGTTGGGTCTGCGCTGGCCCTGCTCGTGTCGCCCTGCAGGAACACGTCCCGGCACGGGGACAGCTTTGTTCTCAGGTCCTGTCGGCTCAGCGGTGCCTTCCTCATCCTCCTCCCTCCAGGAGCAGCAACTGGGAGAAGGAGCAATGTCCTGCAGCGAGAGGAGAACGGGCCTTGGCACTTCACTCGCCGGCAGTCCCAGAGGAGGCTGCTCGTCTGACCGCCCCCCTTTGCCTTGGATTCAGCCACAGCTGCCGTTTCTCCCACCCTCAACTTCCCCTCCCCAAATTTACCGACATTTCAGGAAAAAAAAAATACATTCAAACAAAAAAAAAGACCAAACCAATCATTCATACTTTAATAGTTCTCAAAATACCCATATATAAAAATATACACAGCAAGACAAGCAGATTTCATCTCCCATAACAACAACAACAAAAGAAGAAATCTGTTTCATGTTCAGCAGTCTCTGGGCAAGGCCTCTTGACAAACGTCATTAAACAAGGCTGTATTTTTACTAACCCCTTTGATTGTTCTTGCAAATACTTTTTTTTTGCAATGGCTAAATCTCACCGCCTTCTTACTCTGTTAACTTCTGTACAGTAACAGCTTTCAGGGACAGCAAGGATGGTTTGTCCTGGAAAAATGGCAATAAATTCTTACCTGACACACCGTAAAAAATTATCTGAAATTTTATCTGAATTTAGGGATATTATTGACAGTAAACTACTGGTGAGGCAGGGGTAGGTGTGCCAGCTCTGTGACTCTGTACTATGTATTTAGAGAGGGAGAGAGAAAGATTTGTAATTGCCAACAATTATAAATGATTATTATAATTAAAAAAAAAAAAGTTCTAGATGTTTCTTCTTGAACATTCAGTCAGTCACACTTTGGTAGGCAGCAGACCAGCCCTGATCTCATGTTCCTGGCAGGATTACAGGCTGCTGGCACCCACTCCACCCCACAGCGCAAAGATTCTGCACCTGGACCTCAAGAGCATCCAGTCAGGGGCAGTGAAATGAAAAAACAGAACCCAAGGTCTACTTAGACCATTTCTAATTAAATGAGGATGTCCGAAAAAGAGACAGCCACACTTATACATAATACTTAGTGCTGTGAAAATACAGCAAGGGCTGCACTGGCAATCCTCTGATGTAGCACACGCTCATCTCGGTGCGGGCAGTCTGCTGCAAGGCAAATCCTCCAGCACCCAAACGCAGCAGCTCTGATAGAAGAGAGGTTGGACAGGGAGGGCAGGTTTAGCTCACAAGGGGTGTCTGGGGAGCAGGAAGCATTACTGCTTCTTTGAACGTGTATTTTAAGTCAGTGCTTTCTATTCTCATCACTTCAGTAATTATAAAGCTGTAGGAATTACACTACCTGCTTACACACACGCTACCTTCTCACTAACGCTAGACACAGACTGTGGTTCCCAGGGATGTCAGAACTTCCACTGTCCTTTGAGAATCTTAAATACAACAGGTTTTAAAAGGCACCGAGTTTCTCTATATGTAGGCTTCACGGATGTGCTGCCAGAGTCAGTCTTCACCATTTGATATTAAATCCAGTGCCTGCTTTCTCCACTGCGTGGTACTGGGTGTGCAAGGCACTTGCAGCCTTTGGTGAATCCGTGCCCCCCAGCCACTGCTCGTACAGCTCATCCACACCCCGACTCCTCTCCGGGGTTTCAGTCCTCAGAGACTCGTAGAGCTTCTCCACCTGCTGCAGCCAGTCCTTGCTGGCCTCTCCTTCCACTTTGATCTGGCCGCCTCCATTTAAACAGCCTACATGCAACAAAACAGGAAAGTACCCATGAGTTTAGAAATTACTTCAGCTTTATCAGGAAAAATACTAGTTAGGATGACTAAATCCAAAAGTCAGAAAGTGTTTTAAGTTACTCTATAGTTAAGAGAAACAAGTAATTGTGTCTTCCTGGTGCATAACAGCTGCAGCATAGGCAGTGGTCCTTAAGGGGAGATTATTGGCCCAATGTGACCCATCCTAATTCAATATATGGCCCAGGTGTGAGTGCACAGCTGCCAGGGCAGCTTGGGAAGCACCAGGGGATATAAGGCATGGAGGAAGCACTTGTGGTTCTCATTTTGCCTCTCTAGAGAGGGCTAGGATGTAATTCAGCCAAGAGCAGCCATGGTGCCTCAGCTGGAGGTAAGATAAATGTTCCTGGGAGACAGTTCTGGCTTTGTTGTTCTGGTGTAGATGTGATGAAAAGGTCATAATGTGCAATTGCTCCCCCTGGTCTGTTCTTGGTATTGAACAACCTTGTGAGTTGCAAGTTGTACAGACCCCAAGCAAAGGATCCCTGAGAGAGTGAAAAAGGGCAGCTGGAGTTCCCTGCTGGCACTGCATGCTTGTCTATCACAGCTACCCAGAGCTGAAATATGAATTGAGCTGCCCAAGCTTTCTAAAGTAGGTTTGAAAAGAGCTAGAAGAAAAAAAAGAAAGGCTTTGCAGAAAGCAGGAAAGGGTAAAATAACCAGAAAAAGATCTTTTTTTCACTAGATGCAGCAGGCACTCTCTAGGAGCATAGTGTTAACGTTTGTAAACTGTTTACAAAATTAGAAGGGCCTCCTCAAAAGCATTAGTTGCATCAGTTTCAAGATGTTTTTGTAACTTGCCACTTAAATCCTGAAGAATGACTAGCTTCTAGGTAAAAATAATATACTGGCAAACAACTTTGATGCAGTAATCAGCATGTCTTAAAGGTCTGAAGGCTCTGCCATAATATTCAGCATTTGAGAAACTGTTTTTGTCACTTCAGTGACAGTTTCATGTCGCTTCCTGCAGCTCTGGACTCTAACAGTGCAACTCCTACGTGCCTTACCTGATGGGCAAGCCATGACTTCAACATAGTGGTAAGGGGATTTTCCTCGTTTCAATTTCTGCACTAAGTTTTGTATGTTTCGAAATCCATATGCCAAAGCAAACTGGAGCAGGACTACTCCATCCTTCTCCAGTGTCACCTCCTGGAAGTCCTTGTTTCTGAGGAACAAAAGCAAACAAAATGTCTTATCTAAATTAGCTTCTACTAAACCTATGGAAAATACTGTGCTGGAACTAAGCTCTTTACTAAGTCCCGGTCAAGAAGTGTCCTGATTTTTTTTTCTTTACTCCACAAACAAGTCAGACAAGAGAACTAGCTTGCAAAGATTTAGTTGTATTAGAAGCTACAATCCTTTTCAGATCTTGTTTGAGCATTTTCCATTTGAATTGAGCTTGCTGAAGAATGTCCGCATTGAATAACTGCTTAAAATCTAAGCAGAGCTCAAACACAAAGTCTCATTGCAATGGGCTTTCTGGGTTGCTTGGCTGGCTTTAGTCAACTTTGCCCACCAGTGGGGCTTTTCAAAGAAACTTTTAAAATTGTAGCTGGTCATAACACCACCCAGGGAGTAACCCAGTATTGAAGGCTTTCCAACATCAGTAGAAATAGCTCTTTATGATAAGAGAATAAGTAATTTGGGGTGTGTGTTAATTTTAAGTATCTTGTCTTGAGACTGCTGGGGACTATTTCTATCTCATGGATCAGAAAATCCTAACTATCAATACCTCTGATTAGGGATATAATTCCTTAGAAAAAGTATATTAAAGTTACACCTAAGAAGCTAGCAGGAATCTCAGTTTAAATGTGCCTCATGTCCAAGTTCAAGTGACTATTTTGTCTTACTGCAAAATGATTAAATGGGAACCTTAGAGTCCTGACATTTGGTTTTCTGTGAGTTAGATTAGTAATGAATCCTCTTCAGTGACCTGATCACAGGTGAGAGAGCTCAAATCCATGAACTTGGTCTTTTAATTACTCTAGAAACTGTTTGCAGCTGAACACTGGGAAAATTCACCAGGCCAAAATAAAGTTTGTGGGTGGTGAAGGGGCTAGAAGTCTCCAAGGGAAAAGGCTGCACAAAGTGCTGGCTGATTTATTGCTCAGCAACTGTGGGAGTGAGATGCCAATTCCCAAGCCTTGAAGTAAAATGTTTAATGCTACAAAGACATTTTCAGCCATCAGCAAGATAACAGCATAAACAGAATTGCAATATAAATAGTGCTTTATGCAAAACTCTAACTTACTTTAAAGGTTTGTACTGAATTGTATCCACTTGAATTCCAAAGAGTTCCTTTGCTGCGTACTTGTATACGTGCTCCAAATAACCACCAGAACCACCTCCTGAGTGGCCAGTGAGCTCCTCTTCACCACTGCAGCAAAACCTGGGGGGAGAGAGAAAGCAGCTGCTTTGGAGACCCTTCTGCAAACAGCCAGCAGCAGCTCTGCTGTTCTTTGAAGCAAATGAGTTTGATGAGGTCAATGCTGAAATACCTTGAGTACTACTAAAAACATGATGTTGTACCCTGTGAGGTTTGGGTAGTAAACCTGTTACAAAAGTTCATGGAATTCAAAAGCAACTGCCCAAGCAACAGATTAGTCCCCTTAGGACTCCTAGCCTTTCCCCTTCTCTTGGGAACTGACTATTTATAGCTCCAGGGACCTCTAGATTTAACACTGTGCTGACTAGCAGGGAATGAATGGAAAGGCTCCATGTGCTCTGACAAGGCCTGATCCATACACTGCAAACTTAATGTTGCCAGGCAATTTCTGTAACAAAAATACATTTGGGAAGACCAGAATGAGCAATTATTTGAGATCTAATGAAACACCTTCTTTTTGTCAGCTTCCTATTTGGTATTTCTGTGAACATCCTGGGTTATACTTCATTATTTTCCCCCAATTTCTAAATATTGATTATATGGACCTGTATAGTGCATACTTCTGGAGAACACAATATAGGAGTCCTTTCTTGGCCATGAAACACCTCATTGCTGCTAAATTCTTCTGCAGCATAAGCAGCCAGGCGATGGAAAGCTCTAGTTCTGCACTACAACATGTTTTTGGAAACGAGCTACTTTAGATCAGGCTGTTGGGACACACCAAAACATGTCTGGGAAGTGCTGATGCTGTACCTACAAGCATGGAGAGATGAAATTTGTGTTGCTCTGGTTTCATATGCTTAAAACTTGCGTAACAAAAATGAATGAAATTAACAATGCTAGGGCACTTGCTTTCTACATAGCTGTTCCAACAGAATCAAGTTAAATGCATCCTTGTGCAAGCTGTGCTAATAAAAGTTCTTCAATTTGAGTTCGGCACAAGTAATCCCATCTCACTGACAGGCCAAAACACAACCAACTATTCAGAGATCAAGATAATGTTTCTTAAAAACAGCTCAGCAGCTGGAAGCCCCAACAATGGCTTTTGTTAGAGGAGAATAATGAGATGGGGACTCTGCTTCAAAGCACTTGTGAAGCAGACACGCTTGCATTCTTCTGCTAACAGCTGCAGAAGGGAAAACACTTGAATCCAGGCCAAATGATTTCAAGTCAAATCAAAGATGTTGCCTCTTGCAGATAACATCTTGGTTTTAGAAGAACTACAGGAGATGGTTTAGCCTGTAATCACTTTCAGAAACTATTTTTAATGCAGTCTTGTTTACAGGAACTAAGATTCATTAATGAGTGCTTCAGTGTGTCTGGCCTCACGTACTGCTACTCTCTGCAAATGAGGCTGCCAGGAAGGCTTCAGTGCTGCCTGGGGCAAACAGTTACACCAGCACAAGTCCTGGGATTTCTGGCACTTTATCTCATTCTTGCTGCCAAATGTAATAACCTCTTAATGGGCTTTTCCACGTGCTGGGGGATAAGTAGAGCAGCAGCCATCGAACTGCTTATTTTAATGCTCCAAGTTCTGTGGAATACGTGCTGTTCTTAACCAGTCAATTTACTGAGCGGGTTAAAGCGAGCGGAAGGTCAGAGGCCCTTTATCACCACAAGCATCTGGCCTAGCGCTCAGAATGTCCTACCTCAAAATTAGCCAGGGATATTTATCAAGTAATTAGACATTTTGTTCTGGCTTATAACTGACACTTACATAAAAACATATCCTAATGCATTCAAACACTTCAGAATTTTTCTTTTTTTTTTTTTTTCCTGTTAATTGTGTAACAGTAAAGCAGGTAGAACTGAAATGACTGTTTACAGGAGTAACTTTTGGGATCTAACTATGTAGACAGTATATTTTATATATATATATATATATATATGTAGTGCAGCAACAGACTTCTCTGTTAGCAAGTTTTCTCACTGATTTAGTTTTTTTTTTCCACTTTGTAGGTCTACAGATCCCCACAAAAAATGTAAGACTACCACGCAATTTATAATTCCTTATGCACTTATATCACTATAATACTCTTATATTCTTACTGAGCTAATTCTGGCAGTCCTGCTGTGTCGAGGAACTCTGTGAATACTTGGTGAATATGACCAAAGGCGCAAATTAAATTTTGTTCTTACATGATATCCAAAGGAGCAGGATCTACATCTGATAAAGATATTCCTTCTTGTTCCAACAACCTAAGCACTTCTCCTATAGCACAAACACATGTAAAAAGCTGTTTTAGAGATGAATTAAAACCAAATACACCAATCAGTACTTAAACCTACATCTGCAAACTATACCAGGGTGCAATTTATGTTATTAAAATGAAATTAGACAACAGTATCCATGCATTACTTCTTCTGTCAGAGACAAATATTATAGAAGATAATGAGAGAAAGATTATAAAAATCCTGGGAGCACCACACTGTGAGGCTCCCAGAAATTAGTTAGACTATCTTTGGTTCCACTTACCTGTAGTGATTACACAGTCCACATCTCGAGTTTGGTACTCTTGGTTGAAAAAGTCTGGCCTTGAAGCCTCTAGCTTTTTGTCATAACAGGGCATTACTGTTACATGGTATATCTGGTCGGGTGTTAAGTGCTGCAAGAAAGATAAAGCTGTGCATTGGATTGGTCAGTATTAAACTCTTGAAGACAACTTTTCCAGTTACAGATGAGTGATGATACTAATACCACCACGCCTGGAGAAATACTCTATTACTTGAATATGAGTGTTTTTATTTTCCTTCTCGCAGAACTCAATTTTTGTTTGTAGCAAATTTCATCCGTATGGACTTTTACTTTTTTCCCCCCCGTTTTTGCTAGTGCTATGATCCAAAGTCAGTCAGTGATTAGTCAGTCCTAATTATTACAGCTACGAGGATGCACTTCCTACACACTACTAAAATCCAGCTCCTGCATCGGCAACTAACAAATAGACAAAAACCTCACAACCATCCAAGAAATGAGTCTAGCCCAAGGAAACAAGTTTCTGACTCAAGGCCATTGTTTCAGCATTTGGTGCCAAACCCCCTCAGTAGCTGCCAATTTTTGTAACAAGTATGCAGATGTCAGCATTTATTTAATACAAGTGTTAAGCCAGTGCTCGTTAATGAACAATAAATCACACAGAAATGGCGCTCAAGTTTCTTGCTTGACAACTCTGAGCTATTAGTATGACTGTAGTCTTTAAATATCAAATTTAAATCTGGAAAGATTCCAAAGGTTAACGGGGGAAAACAGAACTAAGTCAAACTGAAACAGAACATGAAGCTGGGAAAGAACAAGTAATTTTTAGACAAGACATGATCTGCACGTATGCACTGACTGCAGTTTTGTTTCAGAGAGGGTAATTTGTTTCATGTTATTCACCATCTTTAAACAATGTGAAAATGCCACACACAGAAGGGAGATGGGAGCACGTTCCTGAGTAATGCACAGAAATTTAATAGTCCATGAAGTGTGGATTTTGCATTATTGCCAGCTTCTTGTTAGGTAAAATGGAAGTGAGAGAGATGCTGTCTTTGGCATTCTGCAAGATATTTTTTATATTTAAATGCTAGTGTAAAACATGTAGCAACATTAAAAAAACAGCTTAAATGTTTAATTTTAGCATTTGTTAAGCATAGTGTACTTCAAACCCTCACCTGCTGCTCTGCAAAATGGCCTTTGATCAAGGAGCCCATGACCTGCTGTGGAGACTTGGCAGTACTGATATAAGGAATGATGAAACTGCCATGGGTTTTCTCTGCGTAGCAGATCCAACCTGAGAAGAAAAGTAGTTAATAAACAGCTGCAGTAAACAACAAAAAAAGAGCACCCCTTTCCTTTCCTCTGCGCTCTGCCTTGCTGTTCATTAATTACTATTTTCAGTCTGATTTAGGCACAGAAGACTAGTTAGGGACATCTTTAGGTACCTGTACAGACCATTACTGTTATTAACACTGAGATCTCTGTATTGTGAAGAGAGTAAATCCTTTCCTCATTGCTAAATCTATCCATATTAACTCTTCTGATGAACTTTCCGAATTTTGCATGTTCTAGTGTACCACTAGTATGCCACATTACTATTAAACTAGTTATGGAAATAGTATACCTGGGCAGGCAGAAGCTAGCATGGGCAAAGTCTTTTTGTCTTCAGACTGTTTTCGAAAGCGTTTTACAAACTCTCGTTGGCTCTCCAGTAGGCTGAAGTTTCTTGAGAAAGTTGTATCAAACACATAGTGCACACCTAGGAGGCACAGCATCCGTGTTAGAATCCACAAGACAGACACAAACAGCAAACCCCAACAAAAGGCTCCAATCAATCTGGGTTAAAAGAGCCTCTCTCTTGCTGTGTTGGATCTCTGCAGTTGACAGGGATCTTTTCCTTAATATGTCAGCATAAGACACCAGCAAAAGTAATAAGACAACAAATCACTTGAAAGTTGTTCTTTCTATTACTCTGAGTTTATTACTCCACTGAAGCTGCAGGCACTTTACATTCCAGGCAATGTGAACTATGAAATGCTATATATCTTTGACGAGGTTTTTCATATCGCCCTTGTGCATTCATAAAAGTTACGCTTAACACATACCCCAGCAACCCCAAACTTGCCTAAACTCTTCAAGAATGAGGTCAACTTCTTTGCTGTTTCCAGGACGCTCATTTTATATCTTGCAGCTAGGGAAGCTCTGGACTGCGGGGAAACAGATACCACCACCAACTTCTGTTCATTGGGAGCTGCAGTCTGAAAAACAGCAAGCAAAATATCTTAACTGTTCAGATAGTATTAATGTGGTACATACAGCACTTTTAGTACATTGAAAATTCAAAAATACGTCCCAGTGCTTGGTCCTTAACTTTCAAATCATTAACTTGCTACACTAAAGACCCTTCCCAA